>NW_028274818.1:86725567-86893067 GCF_037043125.1 Eumetopias jubatus | reverse complement strand
CTCTGCGTCTGTCCTCATTACAATTGCCTGCTTACACGTCTGACTCCTCTACTAGACTGTAGGAATGTTGTGTCCCTGGGCCTGCAGCCCAATTCCGTGCTGCTGGCACAAAGCAGAAATCAATACGTGTCTGTGGAATGACTCACCGAATGAAGGAATAAATGAATGAATTCAGCGGTGGCCCAAAAGAAAGAGTGACCAACTCTACCTGCAGGTGGAGGTAGCTGAACAGGCAGACGGGAGTGGGAAGGGCATTTAGGAGCCCCCAGCAGGGAGAAGGAAAACAACCTGGGATGCTGGTACGGTTCCCTACCACCCAAAGGTTTTCACCTTTGTGGCTGGTGAGCCAGCGGCCTTTTGAGGCTGAAGTTGATGTAGTTTGGGAATGTATGTGAGGTCCCAAGTCGATGGCCAAGAATTCTTAAGACGTCTTTGGTGCACAAAGGTGATTTTATTGAAGCACGGGGGCAGGACCCGTGGGCAGAAAGAGCCGCTGCACAGAGGTTGTGAGAGGTGACTGATCATATACTCAGGAGTTGGGGGACGCAAGGAGAAGGGAGGTTTTCAAAAGAACTTTCCTATGCTAAAGAGGACCTACAAGATCCTGGAGGCCTTGCCATTGTCAAGTTAAGGTGGGTTTTCCTTGTAGTAAAGCATTAACATGAAGATAGTTGGGAGTTTCCTTCTGGAAGTGAGGTTATTGATAAGAATGCTTTTTTTCTTGTAAATCACTAAGATTTTATAAACTGAGGGAGCCTCAGTTCTTGCAGGGCTGTGATCTCTATTAGTTGACCATTTGTTTTTCCTTCCCTTAGCTTTAGGGCAGCCAGGAGTGCCTGAGGCATGTCACACATAGCCCACCTGGGAGTGGGGGGGATTGTGGGGTGTCAGCTTGGGCTTTGCCCTCAGCTTGCCTTCTGCTCCCTCATCAAAGTGATGGCCTTTATCAAAATATGGGTGCTGAGCAGTCACCCCATGATTAAATCAAGACCATCAGCTTTGGAGTCGGACTTTTGGAGTTTAAACCCAGGCTTTGCTACTTGCTGGCTGTGAGATCTGGAGTAAGTCACTTAGGGTCCCCTGAGCCTCGGGTTTTTCCTCTGACAAATGGGCATTATGATAATAGCACCCACACCTTTAGCCTCGAGATGCTAAAAGTGGCAGAAGCGAAGCATTCAAGGGTGCCAGGCACGGAGCAGGGCACAGGCACTCAGGGATGAACAGTCTGAGAGGCGGGGGTTAGTCGGGTTTGGGGGCATCGGTCTCCCCTCCAGCTCATGCAGCCGGCATGGGGGAGGCCCTCCAGGCCTGGCGCTCGGGCTCTGAACTCCTGCAGCAGAGGTTCTGGGGTATCCAGTCTGACTGGTGGCTGGGAAGGAGGTTGCGGGCGCGCGGCTTCCGCTGCTCCCCTCCTCCTCTGGTGAAAGCAGCGCTGCCGGCTCACAAAGTGGCCCTTTAAATGGTTTTTATAGTGGCATAAAAGCACCGGCAGTGCAGGCGGCCGGCCCCTCCCGTGACCTCGGAGCTGGTGGTAAATTGCCTCTCTTGGCAGAGGCGGCTGCAGGGGAGCGTCGGGATCAATACCCGAGCCTGGCCTGCGGAGGGGCGCGCTGGGCGGGGCAGCTCGCGCCCGATTGCCGGCCCTGCGGCGGTGTGTGTGTGGGGTGGACTGGAGAGGCAGGGCTGAAGCCAGGCCACCGAGGCACCATCCTGCCTGGGAGGCTGGGGTCTCTGGGTACTAGGAATCCTGGGGATCAGAGGGAGTGTGTTGGGGGGGGTGAGGCAGGCAGAGATGGCACTGGATCCTGGGCGTGAAGGGAGGCTCTAGCCCGAGCCAGAAGCAGCCCCCACTGTCCCCTTCCTGCCCAAAGGCCATGCAGGGGCTGGTGTCAGATTAGGAGGCTGTCCTAATAATATAGTGATTGCAAGCGTCAGCCCTGGCAACAAGTCTAGGTGTGTGATTCCACCATCACCTCTGACTTGGAGGAAATGACTTCACTTCCAACCTCCCTCCCTTATCTGCAAAGTGGAATGATAAGGTAGCCCCGCAAGTTGATGTGTTCTCACAGGTGTGGCTGGTACAGTTCCTGTCCAGTCTGCTGGGGTCTGAATGCTTGTGCCCCCACCCCACTCATATGTTCAAGTCCGCTACCCCAGGTGAGGTATTAGGAGGTGGGGCCTTTGGGAGGGGATTGGGTCAGGAGTGGAGAGCCCTCTGGGATGCGATTAGTGCCCTCGTGAAAGGCCCTAGAGCGTTCCCTCTTTCCTTCCAGCCTGTGAGGACACAGCAAGAAGTGGGTTGTCTGAACCAGGAAGAGGGCTCTCACCAGACACCAGATCTGCCTGTGCCTTGATCTTAAACTTTCCAGCCTTCAGAGAAAAATAAATTTCTGTTGTTTATAAGCTCCCCCAGTTTATGGTATTTTTGTTACAGCAGCTGAAGGGACAAAGACACAGTCTTATGGCCATGCAGATATGACCAGTCGATGGCTGCAGCCTCCACCTAAGCCTGGATAGGCTCAGCCTTTGCTCTAAGAGCTACCTAATCAGAGTTGGGCTCAGGATGAAACCTAGGGTCCATCACTGACCTTGGACCTTGGTAGATCCAGGGCTTCAAGCTACATCACAGTTACACCCTTTTAGCCTCACCTAAGGATGAGTAACCCTGCACTTATTACCCATAAGCATGTTCCAGCTTTCACTGCACTAGAGAAGTTTATGTCAGCCAGTATGTTTATGCATATATGTGCATATCTTCTCAGACGTTATTTAGAGGAAGATAATGTACCTGAGGACATTTTATCTGCAGAATCTAATGAACATCATCAGATACTTACTTAAATAGAAACTTTGGTATATCATTTGCCTGTTAGGGACCTATCATGATGATGTAATAGCTCATCAGGTTTTGAAAATTAGATGAGAAAATATATGTAAAGTACTTGGCACAGTACCTAGAACGTGGCATTTGCTCAGTAAAAGTTAGCTAGCACTAATATTAAGATGCAGAGACTGCAGCCCATAGGGTTTGAGCGTGCGTCAGTGTTTAGTTAGGATTAGTTTCTGCTGCATAAGTAGAAACTACTCTGCTTGATGAGGCCATGGCCATGCCTGATCCACTTCCCTTCCAATTCCACTCTCCCACCCCCCACCCTGACCCATGCAGGCTTTTCTTGGGAGCACAGCTAGTAAATGACTGTCACGTAAATCCTTGTTTTGAGGCCGGCTTGTGGGGAACCCTTTCTAGGACAACCATCCCCTCTACTCACTGTTATTGGGACCAGTCAGATTCTAAGCCAGTTCAACCGATCAGAATTCAGTCACAATCTTATCCCTGCTGGTCATGCTCACATAAATAGCAGCTAACATTTGTACCAGTCACTACAACAATTGCTTGACATATATGAACTGATTCCATCTTCCCAGTAACTCTCTGAAGTGAATACTCTTATTCACATTTGCAGGTGAAGAATCTGAGAACCAGAGAGGTCGGGTGACTTGCCCAAGTTACTTACAGCCAGTAAGTGGTAGAACCTGAATTTAGACCTAGGCAATTTGGCTCTTAGAGTTTGGGTCTTAACGGTACATTCTAGCCAATCACTAAAGGCACCCAGGAGAAGTCAGGCAGGGGATGTAAGGTAGGGGACTGGAATATTCAGGATGGCTTCTTCATTCACACGTAGGTACCTGGGCTGGGATGGCTGAAAAAGCTAGATGCTGACTGGCACCCCTGTCTCTCTGTCTCTCTGTCCCTCTCTCTCTTTTCATGTGACCTCTCCTTCTGGATAGCTTGGGTTTCCTCACAGCATGGAAGTTTCAAGGTAATCTGACTTCTTACATGGAGGTTGGCTTCC
Organism: Eumetopias jubatus; assembly: GCF_037043125.1. NCBI lineage: Eukaryota > Metazoa > Chordata > Mammalia > Carnivora > Otariidae > Eumetopias > Eumetopias jubatus. Next base: position 86,889,213 of record NW_028274818.1, on the reverse strand, counting down.
ACCCAAGTGTGCAATCAGAGGCTATTCTCCCTCTTAAAGGCTAGACCTAGAACTGGCACAGCATCACTTCTGCCAAAGTCCATTGATCAAGTCAGTGATGGGCCAACCCAGCTTGAAGGGGAAGGGGAAAAGACCCCATCTTTCTGCTGGAGGAGTGGCCAAGAATTTACTTTGCCACAGACTATGATGTAAGAAAGATATAAAGGTTTATTGTTAAACTACTAGGATGTTGGGATTGTTTGTTACAGTAGGTGGCCTATACCAACAGATATACCCTCTCATAACTCAAGTGTAGGGGCTCATTTACATCTTCCCTCCTGTAGAAAGGAGTCCCTTCTACAAGGAGCATCTAGTAAATGAAGCAAAAATGAGAGAGAATTGAAGACACTGTACAAGGAATAAGCTCTTGTTCTTATGAAGACCTCCTTTTTCTGATCTTCCAACTCCTTTTTGCATGAAAGGAAAATAAGTTCAAGCAAGAGATATAGGGACTCATATTTGGCTCAAAGAAAGATTTTATTAAGGAAATCAAGCTGGTAGTCAAAATGACCTACAGCCAGACTGGACTGTCTTGGAAGTAATGAGCTTTCCATCACTGAGAGGTGTTTGAGCCGAGGCTGGTATCACTGAGATGTTGGAGGAAGAATCCAGTCATCATTGCTTCCATCCCCCAGACAAGTTATACCCAAACCCCATGAGATCCCAGTTTGGTGGGAAACTTTCCCATCCCAGAAGACCACCTGGTTAGGAATCTGAGCTCTACAGCATATTGAGCAGGCAGCTAAGGAGCATGAACATTCATCTTTCTAGAAAGTTCCAAGGCCAGGTAATAAGAAATTGGTCCTTGGCATTTGATAGGAATAATGTATTTTATGAAAATCTTTTATGGTCTACTGTGAATTTCTCTAGAATAGGAACAGTGCCTTAAACATGCTTTGTTCCTTCCTTTCTGCCCCTCATCCCCAGCATCCAGTGCTTCAGCATGACCTGCCATCCCTATCTCCAAAATATACCCGGCATGTGTCCACTTCTTGCCATCTCCCCTGCCTCCACCCTGGTGTAGGCCACCATCATTTCCTGCCCGTAGTACTGTACCAGTCACCAAACTGACTTGACCATGTGTTCATCTCTCTTCCCACAATCCATTCTGTACACTTGAGGCTGAGAGATCATTTCGACATGAACCATGTACTCTCCTGACTAAAACTCTCCAGTGGTTTCCTCTGGTGCTTAGAATAGAGTCAGAATTCCTGCTATGACTAGAGGCTTTACAGGTTGGGACTTTTCATGTCTCATTGACTTCATCTCCTACCCTGTTGTTTTCACAACTTAGGCTCGGCCACACTGGCTTTCTTCCAGTTATTCACACACACCCAGCACAATCCCTCTTGCTTCTTCCTCTGCATGGAATACTATTCTCCCCCATCATATTGTTGTCATCCTTACCCTGTTCAAGGTCACCTCATCAGGGGACCTTTTCTGATCAGCCTGTGTAAGATAGAGACCCCTGGGGTTCCTGGGTGACTCAGTCAGTTGGGCATCCAAATCTTGATTTCAGCTCAGGTCATGATCTCAGTGTTGCGGGATCAAGCCCCATCAGGCTCTATACTCAGCACGGAGTCTGCTTGAGATTCTCTCTCTCTGTGTCTCTCTCCCTCTGTCCCTCCCCCGATTTGTGCTCTCTCTCTCTAAAATAAATAAATAAAATCTTAAAAAAAAGAGACCCCCTCATCATTCTCTAGCTCCCTACACTGCCTTAATTTTCTTTCTGTCATCAATTTATTTGCTTAGTTATTTGTTTATCTTATGTCTTCTCCCATAAAATGTTATTTCCACAAGATGCCTGGGTTATCTTGCCTTCATGTTGTATCCCTAGAGCCCAGAACAATGGCTGGCACAGAGTGAGCACTCAAGAAGTATCAGTGAAGTGCATGAGAAAATGAACAAATATTTGGAGCTCCCTCAGCCTCTAGTGCAGAGCAGGCAACCACTGACTTTGTCGAGGGACTGAACAGACGCTGAGACTGGCGGTGGCTTCAAGTTGTTGCTTATGTTATGGGTCTGTGTTTCAGTACCTGCAGCATGATGATTTCATTCTTCAGAGGGGTCTTCGAAATCCAAGAGAGAATGATGTGGGAAACTGCAGGCTGGGGTCAGGCCACGAGGGATACTGCCCGGCTCTATCCTGAGCTTCCAAAGATTCTTCCACCTGCCTCCTCTCTGGAGCACCTCACTCCCCCATAAACATCTGATCCAGCAAGGAGCTGGTGGGCAAGTCAGTGTCTTCAAGGCTTGGTTAAAACACCATCTACACTCTGAGTGTATTGGCATGTTCCCCCCAAAGGACAGACTCTCTGGGTGGATATAACATGTAGTCAAGGATGTCTTAAGTGCTGGTGTTTGGATAATATTGCGAGACATGAATTTGTATTTTCTCCTTTTTCCTTTCTCCCATGCAGGCAGGTGGCAGGCTTGGTGTTTGATTGTTTCGGGGGAGGAATGTGTCAGGGCTAGAGGCAGAAGTATCCCCCGAGATTTCTGTTGTTGTTGCTGAAAGCCTAAACACGTTGAGGATAGGTTTGTAGGAGGAGGCATACTGGCTTGGAAGACTCAGAAAGGAGAGAGACTAAAAAATAAAGAGAGATCCCCTGGGCTGGGGTAGGTGAGAAAGGCCAGTGGGGCCCCAGAGCAGTGGGAAGGCAGAGCAACCCCAGGGAGAAATGGGTACATGATGTGTCCGTGGACACACAGAGTGTAGGGACCTGCCACGTATCCCATGTCCCACCCCTGGGGTGGAAACAGCACAAGCAGACCTGAAGGCACCACACAGACGGAATGATGGAACTCTTGGGGGTAACTCATGGCTGAAGATCCTGGGCCCCATGCCTTGGCACTGCATAAAGCCCCAGATCCTTGACAGCATGGTCTGGGCTGAGCCCAGGGGGGCCCTGAGAAACTGAGGTGGAGGTTCCCGCCAGCACTGTGAGACCCGGAATGGGGAATTAGGCTGGTTATTGAAAAGAGAGAGATATGACCATTGGCGCACCCCTGACTTCTGAGACAGGGATTCATATCCACCCCATATTTATATACTGATGGGCTGAGAGCGCCGTGTGAGAGAGGAAATGATCGATGAGCACGATGACCACCTTTCTGGATGACAGAGGGGGTAGCTAAGTCTGTACTTGGTTTCCAGCTTGTCCTTGAGGCGTTCCAGAGCGGCTGCTTCCCCAGGCTTCTGTATTCACAGTTACGGAAGCAATCCATGCCTAATGATGCCATAAGCACTATCACACCTTCTTTGTGTAAATAATGTCTGATAAAATGAGGTGTGAGCCTGCTGCTGCAAAGAACACTTAACTGTTAAATGCTTTCCTTTCCACTCCATTGGCTTCCCCTCTTTATAGTGATTCCAGCAGAGCGTCTGTGTCGTATCTGTTTCCTGCCAGCTGGTGGTTTCCTCATCTTTGCTCTGAAGGGAGACCCACAGGGACCTCCCCAGGCCCACCCGGTCCCCGAGGCCCCGGCCTCTGCTTGGCTCAGGCGTCACCACAGAAAATGCAGGGCGAGGGCTCTTGTCTTTCCCTCTGGACTTGGCCCAGAAGCTTCTTTTCCAGCTGAGGCAGTGACAGTTCCTCGACCTGGGTGTAGCTGCTGGTGTAGACCCCTGAAGAGTCGAGGGGCATAGCCTGGGGGAAGAAGCTTTTCTCTCTTGCAAAGAGGGTGAAGGGTGGCAAGGTACAGCTAACCTAAGGACTTCTGGTGACTTCTAAGGAGGATGGTGAAAGACGAATACTGAAAGTAACATTAATACTAATAGTAATACTGGTCGTTAATCTTTATTGAGCTGTTTGCTATGTACTGAGCACTGTACTAAGAACTTAAATACATTCCCATTTAGCCTCATCCCGGCCCCACGAGGTAAGTCTTGAGTAGGCAGTATTGATCAGAGGGGAATCCGCTTACAGGAGGAGATAAGATATTGTGGCTGGTGAGCAGAAGTAAAATGAATTATGTGGTACATTTGGGAGAAACCATAGAGGTCAACTCCGTGTTGTTTGGAGAAAGACAAAGTAAGGAACTAAGGCATGAGGAACAGTGGAATGTTTTTTTGTTCTCTGACCCCACGAGTGGATTTTAACCAAGTAGAATTTAGGTCCGTGAAGACTGAATCCACAAGGCACCACTTCTGGTTGCCCCAGTAATAGTACTCTCACTTTAGGATAATAACATTATAATGAGAAAATGCAAATGAAATAATTAATTAGAGAAAGAGCTGTGTGTGGCCCAGTGAGTGCCACCTTGGGGAAGACAGATCATCGATGAAGGCAGGAGGGAGAACATTTGTGCTAGATACAAAGCTACCTGGAGAAAACGGGGCATGGCATGTATCTTTGGTTTCTCCATGGACTTTGGTGAAAAATGGAAGGGATAGTAAGTCATGCAGCTGCTTATCCACATTGGCTTCCTTTTCTGCCATTGGCTTTTCCTAGTTATAGCTGCCTAGAGAAGTGTTTTCCTGGGACATGGTGAAAGATCGTCTTCACAGTGACCCATGGCTCTGTACTTGGCTTTGGACACTGGGGTCATGGCTGACCTGGGATCTGAATGGGCAGCACAGAGTCAGCCTCTGCCTCTGCAGGCAGGTAGGCTCAGGGCCACCACCAGATAGTGATTTTAACAATCTGCTGTTTCGATTTTTCTTCCTGTCCTTACTACCAGAGGGTTGGGCATGCCCCAATGGAGTAATGGGAATTCACCAAGGGGTCAGAAGTTCTGGCTACTGATGTTACTGTATAGATGAGGAAACTGAGGCTCAGAAAGCCTAAGTAATATGTGCGCCAGAGCTGGTTAGAACCCAAATGTTTCTGACTCTAGTCCAAGCACATCATTCCCTTCAGCCTCTTATGCCCCTTCTTAAACTTCAAGAGACCCAGTGGGGCAAAGAGGATATAATGGATTGATTATCTTTAAAAAAATGGTCACAGTCCTTTCCTTCTCTGAATCCTTTTGCCCTGCAAGGTGACCCTGAAGTTCTTTCTTTCTTTTTTAAATTTTTTATTGTTATATCAATCACCATACATCACATCATTAGTTTTTGATGTAGTGTTCCGTGATTCATTGTTTGTGCATAACACCCAGTGCTCCACGCAGAACGTGCCCTCTTTAATACCCATCCCCAGGTTAACCCATCCCCCCACCCCCAGAACGCTCAGTTTGTTCTTCAGAGTCCATCGTCTCTCATGGTTTGTCTCCCCCTCAGATTTCCCCCCCTTCATTCCCTGAAGTTCTTTCTATCAAGAGACACTTAATGCTGGAGACTGGGCTGCCCTGGTTACTAAGGATGGAAGTGATGGTGTGTTAGCTCTGAGCCCAGGCCTCAGGGGGCTCTCGTAGGCTTGCATTCATCTCTTGGACCCTGTCATTGCCATGTGAAGTAGGACAGGCTGGTGTGCTGGAGGATGGGAAAACCCCACGGAGCAGGGCTAAGGACCCCAGCTGATGGCACATGCAGAAGATCAGCCAGTGATGGCCCCAAGCAACAGAACAGCTCAGCCAACCCAGGGGCTTGGGAGCAACCTAAATGTTTACTGTTTGATACCCCTTAAGTTCTGTGATTATTTGTTACACAGCCCTACTGTGGTGATAAATAGTGAACACAGAAAGCTGTGGAGACTCCATCCTGGAAAGATGCCCAATAGAATATTGGATAGCAGGATGGCCAAGTAGATTTGGCAGGTCACAAGGGCTCTGGGAATCTGAAACCCTGTGAGGATTCTGCACTCAGAGATGGATAGAAAAAAATAGATATTATGCAGTACCATCCTCAGGGACATTGCCCTTGGAGAAAGAAAAAGGAAACCAACATTCTGCACCAAGTAGTCTGTGCTCACTGTTCCATTTTGTCTTCACTGCTACTCCCAAGGACACCATTTCATAGCCGAGGGAGGGGAGGGGGTGTGCTCAAGGTCACACACACAGCTAGGAATTGGCAGAGTGGGGATTCTCAAGCAAGCCCAATGGACCCCAAAGACTGTCTTCTTCTCCATCAATTTTGTCTTTGCCCCTGAGTCACGGAGCATTATTTATTATGCTGGGCCCTGCGCTCAGCCTGGGATTTTCTGGTTGAAGGGACGATAGTCTCTGTCCTCAGAGAACTGGAAGTCCATGGGAAATAAGGTATTTTGGGTGCCATAAGTCAAGTCTATTCAGAGTGTGGTTCCTTCCCAATAGAGAAATGCTGGGTCAGAGGGTTGTGGATTTAGGTAATGACTAATGCATGATGGTTTCTAATAACTCAATGCCTTTGCCTCCGCACCTTATTCCTCATCCTGACATGGGCTTGGGATTTGGACCCTGGTTATGGATTTAAGGCAAGACTGAATGCAGGGCTACTATTTTACTGGGTTCTGGATTTGGCAGGGTTCCAGAATGGGTTATGGAGAAGGCTCTAAGGTTATACTTAGATTAGACTTTGGCTTGTGTCCGAACTGCCCTGGGAATTGTTGGGTCCTTGCTTGCCTTTGAATTGGTTTGTGCTCCTTTAAATTCTGTACTTGGCTTTGGACATTGAGGTCTTAGTTAAGCTGGGATCTTAAATGAATAAGGCAGCTGGGTCCAGGGCTGCCACTGGATAATTCTTTCCTTCTCTTGCTCAAACAGCCCCTAGCATCTCATCTCCTGGGAGGTCTTCCTCATTCTCATTAGAAGAAGGCCATACTTCCTCCCTCACCCAGGAGTGGACATGTCAAAGCATGGTTTGCATGATTCCTCAACCTATTTGCTACTTCCTCAAACAACTATACCACTTCCCTGACACTGGCTATCGGTGAGTCCTGTGTTAATCTATGTCCCAGCATCCAGAGCAGAACTCTAAGGACACATTCTGCCTATAAAATGCCAAGGTCCTTTCCAAGAGCCTGTGACCATTGGGTTGAAGGAGCCAGGTACTCCCTGTGGTCACCTTCTGAATGGGCTGGGGCTGCCAAGCTGAGAGCTGAGCAAACTTGGAGACCTGGGATACTTTCTGGGCTGGATTTTTGTTTTGTTTTGTTTTATTTTGTTTTGTTTTTAGCGGGGAGCGGGGTTCCTAACAGAAAAGTTGGTAGGTGCTCTATTTCTGCAGGATCCGGGCCAGTGGGTGGCTGTCTACCTCTGCTCAGTAAAAAGCCATAGGACTAGAACAGGTTTACAGAAGTAAAATTCAAGATTCTGGGCAGGAGAAGACAGCACTGACAAAGATGGGGCCACAGCTGGAAGCCACATTGAGAGAAGACAGAGGAGCAAGGAGATGGGAAATTTAATAATCACATTAAAAAATTAAACACCAGGCCCCAGTAGTTGTCGCTTCCCATCCGCTGAGATTCATAACACTTGACATCCAATTATAATTGTGGGTTCCTATAAAACAGCCCATTAACTGCAACTATAAATTATTATTGCTTATGTGGAGTAGGCTGCTGGCTTAGTAGCTGATACTGAAGATTATGGAAATTATTAACAAGCAACAATGTCTCTTTGAGTCCTTGTGCTCTGCGCAAGATGTATGGACCAGGAGAACGAAGACAGCTGCCTGGGAGTTTGGAACTGAGCGTTCCGCCACAGCATACAGCTGCCTTTGTATCTGACGGAGGGAGGGCTTCTTTCTCCGTGCTCCTCCAATTTCCATCTGGTCACCTTCCACAGCAAGGAGCCTATGTGGCTGTGCCTGAGGATCTGGAATACAAATAGGTGCATGCATGTACCCCCTCCCCCACGCCCCCACTCACATGCGCACACTCACACACATTGTGTCACTCCTGCCGGCAACCCTGCATCTCTGAAGGAAGAATCAAGGAAATACTTGCAAAAATTCTTTAACGGTGTATTCCATTCTTTTCTCAAGCCCTGAGTGAGCAACTCTGCTTTCTTCATTTCTCCCCCCTGGGCAGCACTCCTTCCCTGGAGGAATATGCTGGAGAGCCAGGGGGCAAGGATTCTGCCCACCCCCCAGCAGAGCTGGAGTGAGCAGCCCGGTGGGGAGTTTTCCATCAGTCTGTCTATGTCCTTTTACATCTTCCAGGAAGTCCCCAGAGTTTCTGAGTACTGGTAGTAGCTTTCTCTCTTTCTCAGGGCTACTCAGATTTTTGCTTTGTATTATTTCAGTGGTATTTGGGGAGAGAATAGAGGTGAACATATAGGCTAAATTCACTCTCTGGAAAGCAGAAGCTGTCCATTGGATTTTAAAATAGGCTAAGTTTTTGTTTTTTTTTTTAACAGCAAGGAGAATATGTAATATTAGTGACTACTTTTTGCAACAATGGACATATATCATCACATTAATCTTGAGAATTCTATGAGATAGAGTCTATCATTACCAGCCCTTTTTACAGATGAAGAAACCGAGACACAGCAAGGTCAAGCTCACACAGCTGATAAATGGCAGAGCCAAAATTCCAACCTGGGTTGTCTAAATCCAAAGCCTTTCCTTTGAACCTAACCATGCTGTCTTTGGGCTAAAAACAGTATTTCTTTAATTATTGTCTTTTTATAAAATGTAATGTCTTGTCAAATCTCAAGAAAAGATGAAGTAGGAATCAGAACAAAGAGCTTTCTCATTTTTCCTGGCTTAGGTCTAACACAATCTCTATTTAAATTCCCGAATCTTCTCTTGGTGGCACACTGCCCCCCCATTGTCATGGCCCCCCTGCCCCTGTCATTTTTCTCTCCTTGGGCATCTGTACAGAGGGAGAGCTTCCTGTCTAATCCTGGGTTTTAAAAAATAGGTCTGTCAGAGAGCCTGTAGGTCCTTGTTCGATCTTTTTGTCTCTGACAAGAGGGAGATGGGGAAGCTTGTATTTTTGTAGTTATCTTTTGCTGGACTGGGGTTTTGGTTGCCTGCAATGAGTAGGAAGTGAGTTTCCAGGGGAGTCAGCATTGCAGGAGAGAAGTTTCCTGCCGGGCAAAGCAGTTTCTTTTCTGAGTTTATTTTGGCAGCAGAAGGTAGTAGGGCACTGCCCTCCCCTCTAAGTGCCCTCATGAGGAGCTCGCTGCGGAAATGCCTCCACGTGGCTTGGCCGGCAGTCTGGAGGACACGCCGGGGCAGCAGTTTGGTGGGCCCACGGCCCACGGCCCACAGCCCACGGCCCACGGCCCGTGTCTCTCCGTGCTGGGGACTCGGCTCCCTACCCGGCAAGCTTCCCTGTTTGTCAGTGCTGATGAAAGTCTCCCTACCCCACACCACCTGCCCTCTTTATTTACTTTTCTGTGACCATTTCAACTGGGATTTATGAAGGAGAGGAATGATAAGCATGTGTTTACATAATTACGATAAAAATGCAAATTTAAAATTTCCTTTTTAACAGGAAAAGGGGCTGAGTGGATGAATACCCAAAGGTATACCTGGGTAGTGGGGTTAGGGGCGGTTTTTATCCTTTTCTTTGCAGTTCTTATCTCAGTTGGGTATCTATTGCTTTTACTTAATACTATTTTTGTCTTTTAATTTCAAAATTTCAAACATATAGGGAATAGTATAACAGACATCCAGGCACCCACCACAGATGTTTAACAAATATTAGCATTTGCCCTATTGGTTGCAGATCTTTTTTTTTTTTTTTTTTTTTTAAGAGCATCTATTCCTTTTATAATCGAGGGCTTCAATACTCAGAGAAAGTTAATTCAGGGACCCTGTAAAGTCCTTCTGGATGGAAATAACTCATTTCTTGACAGTAAAACAGGAAGCTAACACTGTCAGTGCCCCAGCAGGTAACCTGGCTGCCCAGGGACCCAAGTCAGATTTGGGGGCACTGCTCCTATTGCCACCGTCCACAGGAGGGAAGCTGTGTGGGGAGCATGGCATGCACCGGCCAGGTGCCTGGGAGCAAATTCCAGAGTCTAATGACATCCACACCCTGCCTTCCAGACCTCGGAGAGCCTTGCTACTCAAAGTGGGGTCCACAGACTAGTAGTGTCCCTTGGTAGCTTTTTAATCTGTTTTGAGAGGGGGGAGAAAATCCTTTAATACTGTCTTTTTAAAGCAGCTTTATTAAAGTATAACTGTATACAAAAAAACACAAACCCTGCGCATGTTTAATGTGTATGGTTTGATGCGTTTGGACATGTGCATACACCCATGATACCATCACCACAATCAAGATAACAGACACAGCCAACACCTCCCAAGGTTTTCTTGTGTCCCTTTGTGATTAAAAAAAAAAAAAAAGACTACTTAACATGAGATCTACACTCTTAACAACATTTTAAATACACGATATGATATCATTCACCATAGACACTATGTTGTACAGTGGATCTCCAGAACGTATTCATCTTGCATAACTGCAGTATTACGCTTACTGAGCAACAACTCCCCATTTCCCCATCACCACCCCCTCAGCCCCACCCCCAAGCAACTTTTCAGAAACGCAGAGGTGCACTGTGCTTCTCACTCATTAACACATTAACATGCATATGAATCACCTGGGGATTTTGATAAAATGCACGTTGTCATCCTACAGATCTGGAGTGGGGCCTGAGAATCTGCATTTCTGACAAGCTCCTGAAAGACTGATGATGCTGGTCTGTAGGAGGCATCCTGGGTAGCAAGGTCTGAGACGTTTTTGAATTGCCCCAAGCTGAAGGAGGCCACACTAGATGTATATGGTTGGAATCTGTTCTCATTGTCCTAGCCAGTGTTGTACTGGTTTTTATTTTTATTTTATTTTATTTTTTAAAAATATTTTATTTATTTATTTGAGAGAGAGAGAATGAGAGAGAGAGCACACGAGAGGGGGGAGGGTCAGAGGGAGAAGCAGACTCCTGCCGAGCCAGGATCCCGATGCGGGACTCAATCCCAGGACTCCAGGATCATGACCTGAGCCGAAGGTAGTCGCTTAACCAACTGAGCCACCCAGGCGCCCTGTACTGGTTTTTAAGTCTTTTGAATATCTCCCTGCTCCCGGGTGATCTGACCACTAGAATGCTTTAGACTTTGCTCTCAGTTTTGAGTGCCCCAATTATTACAAATTATTATCATTAACTCTTTGCATAGAGTCCATCAGGGTAAACTCAAAGTATCATCTATTCTAGCTAGAAAATAAAAGGATAAATTTATATAGCTTCCCAAATTATTGTCCATTTTTGGTGTATACCAAAGTGGGACGAATGTCTTGTTGGTGCATGAGAAGATTTTAGGTAGTAGATTGATAATTTCTTTAAAATGTTAAATTTGTTGGGATTTGAGGGACGTAATAAGTTTTGGGGATCCAACCCTATTCTTTCCATCTGAATTCTGAATCAACTGAGAAAAAAGACAAAAGCAGAAGGTGGATGGGAGATTACAATGGCATCCTTACTATGATGAAGGCTAGACTGAAGCCTGGTTCCTTAGCCTCACTAATACCCTCCCACATCGCCCTCTAGCGGACACCTTGGGCAGCACACCTGAGGGAAAGAGTGAGGAACAGACCCAATTGTGGCAGATTATTGCCTTATTCCAGTCCAGGTGTACAGGGGAGGAGAAGAAGACAAAAATTGTAGTTTTTCTTTATATTAGCCATACCAGTCAAGACATTTGACCAAATGGGTATGCCTGCCAACTAGGTAAATTCTTGCTGCCTTTGGTAAGAGAAGAAATGTTCTACAAGATTCTAGGAATGTTTCTTGAAAATCCCGTCTTCTTGAAACCAGACGGATGGGGGCAAAGACATCCACTCAGAGTGATAGTTATGCTTTTGTATTTTGATTAATTCGGGCTAGTGGGACTGATTTTCCATGTATGATAGAAACGTAAGGCTTCCTTTTAGAATAAACATAAGCAAATGAAAAGATGATTAAAAGAAAGAGATTAAGGTAATGATAGCACAGGTAGTTTGTGGGTATGACCGAAATTGTAAAGATGGTGCTCAGATGGCTGGTTGAATTCATATTCCTTGAAATCTCCATGTCACATTTCGTCTTTACAAACTGCAGATCAGGGTCACTTGTCCTAATGTTCTCCATGAGGGACAGGTGGCTTTAGTTCACTTATCTGACCATTGATCATGGTTTGATTCTGTTTCACTCAATAGAGAACGTTTAGAACGAATAAACTAAGACCCTTGATATATTATTGGCTTTGATTTCATGTATATAAATCATTTATGGTTCAAGTCATATGATCTTAATAGTATCGATCCAAGGCTTTTAATTCCCTCTGTTTCTTCCACTCATTATTTCTAAATTCAGTTTGAGAGTCAGAGTGGTGGGTAGGATAGCAAGTTCTGTTTTGTTTTGTTTTTTTTTTTAAATAGCATACAATGAGACTGTCCTTCAACAATTTGACACAGTTTCTATGTGAACTAGAAACATGTCCTCCTGTCCTGGCAAACAGGGAGACCAGTATCCTTTTATCCATTGGATGTCAAGGTTATATTCACAGGTGCCAGGAGACAACATGAAACAGTCAAACTGGTGGGCTAAATGGTGCCAGGTAGAATTAGCTAAATGTGAATTATTCCAAAAAGAAAACCTGTGTTTGGGAAAAAAAAAAAAAGTCTTGGCATCCAAATGGGAAATATTAAATTACCTACTCAAAAAGTTCATTCACTCAGTTACCTGGGGGCCATTTTGCTGCCGAATTTTCCAGAAAGGTTAATTGCTACACACTTGTACTCAAAATTGAAAGTAGTCTCCAAAATAGGCTTATATAAGGGATGGCAGCTCCCTCCACTAAAAAATTCCCCCAGAAAAGATAGAGTCATCTTATATTTGAGTCCTTAGAAAGTCTCCTTAGTAAAAGACTGTCTCTAAATTACTTAATTTTGAACTATGAAATATTGTTTGTACATCCTGAAGCAGAGTCAGTTCTACTTTGGGATGTTTATGTAGGTCGCTGGGTGGACTTGGTACCAGAGAAGGCAAACAAATTTAGCACAGATTTAGTCATCATTCTTTGTGATATGAACTCAAGGGCAAGTGTCGGATGGAATCAAGCCATTGGAAGGTCTCCTTACAAAGTGAGGTGTTAGGTGGTTATGTTGATGGGATCATGACACCACCCCTTCCTGACCAAAGACCCGAAAAGTCAACTGTCCTAATGTCCTGGGAATGGGTGCATGAGACAGGGAGAAAATTCCTCTGGTGTCACACAGTGGGACTTGACAGACAGGTATGACAGAACTGTTGGATGAACTCAAGGCCCTGATGCCAAAGATTAATGAGGAGAATTTGAATAATGTCATTTCATGAGATATGAGGATAGGGGAAAGCAGTCTTATAAGTCCATATATTTTTTCCAGATGATGCCATTTTACATACATCTGGGTAACTAAAATAAATGAGACATTACAGGTAGCTAGCTATTTCCTCTAAATTTCTAAAAAGTTTATATTAGGTTGAACTGAGTGAATCTGCCATTTTTGCAGGTCAAAACAGCAGTTTCCCATGGTTCGACTTCATAAACTCAAGCTGACAAAACACTTCACAAAAATATCATTGGGAAATGGTGGGTCACCTTATATGCAAGCACGTACACCACAGGGTCCCCTTACGTGCAAGCATGTATGCTTCAGGGTGACAGTGGGACCTTGGAACTTTCTAACCACAGAGTCTTCAAGGCAAAGGCCATGATGATATTTTGGGGATTTAATGGGGCATTTGTTGAATTTTGTAATTAACTGAGGACCATTGGGGGACACAAACTCTTGGCTCTGTCAGTTGTTACACCAGTAATCCTCCTTTTAGAATAATCAAGCTTGTAGTTGTTTTCATTATAAATTATAATTTTTGTTCATTATTTGCCCAGTTTCTGTAGTAGAAGTTCTTTCACATGAAGTTGTGGAATACTTGTCTTTCATGTGCTCACTTGTGACATCAGTGGTGAATCCTTTGCCTACAGCTAATGCCAAAATCAGATGGTTGACGTTCCATGAGGGATAAGGTAATAATTATTCCCTCAGAATTCTCCAGACTTTATCCCTATATGAATTTGAACCAGTCACTGTTTGCAAATCTGCATAATGCCATCTTGATCTCCCACAGAATCCCTTTAACAGACCCATTATTCCATATTCTTACTATTTCTGGTTATCATTCTTTTAGGTAAGAAAGACAGGCGATTACCCCAGGAATTCCTGTAAAAGTAATTATCAAGGATACATTATGCTGACCAGCAGCTCTTAGGTAAAGGTCTCCCCCAGGAAATTGATTCTCTCTGCTTTGAGGTCACGTGAAACACACTACCCCTCGGTCTTCCCTAAGAGCCACGTTTGAACTCAACACGGAACCTTTATCATATCCTCGGATGTGATATCATATAGACAAGCACACCATGTATCACACGCATTTCTGCATGTGATGCTATCTTCCTCTTGATGGTTTATTGTTTCGTCTGGAATTTCATGTTGACCGTCGCTGCTACTTGGCTCTCCTGATGTCGGTTCAGTTTCCAAGCGTAGGCTTGCATCAAATCCACACCCCTCTCTTGCCCTTTATTGCCCCAGACAAAAACCAGGATTTATGCCCAATTTCTTCCTATTATCTCCACTTCTCAGGTATTTAATATGCTGCCCTTCGAGCCTGCTAGCGAAAAGACAACACCTAGCTGTTCCTCATTCCCAGACCTGACCACCTTTGCGGATGTCAAGTGTTTTCCAAAAGACAGCTTACATTTTAGTGCTATACTGTTAATAAAAAGCACGGAATTTGGAGCTAGACTATACAGATTTGAGCCCTGGCTGTGTGACCTTAGACAAGTCGCTTTAACAAATACTCTTAGCCTCCATCTTGTCCCTTTGCAAAATGGGGCTAAAAATCTTGGTTATTACAAAGAGAAAATGCTGTTAAGGATGTGAAGGCAGTTTACAGATCCTGTCATCATTATTCAAAGGCAGGAGAAAGATTGAAGTCCTGCTTAAATACCTTTGTTTCCCAGATACTTGGCCTCTGCCGTTTTATCTTTGTGTCTCTGTGTTACCCTGAGTCCCCTTGCTCTGTCCCTGCCCAAGGGCTCTGAACAGCTGCAGCCTCTGGAGAGATGCCTCGAAAGCCACGGTGAGGGGCCCAGCATGGAACCCCATCAGGACTGGGCTTATCTGGATCATGTGAACTGCAGAGCCCATGCTGGGCTCTGATCCAGATGACCGGTATGGGAGGAGGGGCCGGGGCAGGGGCTGAGGAGCAGCTACAGCCCAGCTATCCATGCATCCTTTGCTCCAGGCCTACAGAGGAAAGGAGTCCTTCCTAGAAGCCTGAGGGCGGGACTGAAGGCCTATCAGCATGTGGCAAGATGCCAGCCCCCCTGCAGGATTGAGCAGCCATCAGTCAGACCGGTTCCCACAGACAAGCTCCAGGCTGAGATGTGCTTGCTGGGTGGGCCGTGCCCACAAAGCAGGTGTCAGTCAGCCATGATCCAATTAGTTATGTGTCGTCAATCACGTTCCAGTCAGATGGAGATCAGCGAGACACATGTCAGTCACACAGATGCCTCTCTAGTCCTTCGAGGCACACAGAAGTGAAATAAACGTCACCACACACAGGCCCATAGCATGCATTTCCCCCAAACACTCTGCTGAGCGAGGAAGGGGCACAAACCGTGTGCCCCCAGCCGCGAGCAGGAGGAAGGATGAGGTAGTAATAAAGAAGCTGCTGGAAGCCCTTCTGTCCTCCCCTGCTCTTCTCTTGCCACTTTTCATTCGTGTACTGGTCCCTTCCTCAGCAGTCTGAGTGTGTGTCTACAGGGGATGCAGATGCCAAGTGGTGGGGGCACAGGAAGGGGACTGCCTCACACTCAGAGACTGGGTTCTGAAGTCACCAGCCACGTGACAAGGCAAAATCACCGTGAGAAATCCCTTCAATCCAACACTGCCACGTTTCCCTCCCATCACTGCTGTGGATTTCTGTTTCTTTACTGAGGAGGCATCTGGGGAAGGAGTTGCCTTGCGTGTAGGGGCCATGGAGTATGAAAACAATAAATAATAGTCGACATTAGAATCACAATCATTGGAGCAGAATGCTCACACTGTGATGGGGAGGTAGGGCCGGAGGGGTTAAGAGGGTCTGTGGCACCTTCTCATGGTCACTGTTGTATATGTTCATGGAGCAAAATGGCCGATGAAAGGGGGCTCACGCTATTTAAATCACCCCTTTCCTTCTCTTGCTAAATAATAGAATTGAATTTAGGTGAAATGAATGCTTGTATGACGTGACTCCTTTGCATCATCAGATGAAACGCAATCTGGCTCGTTGTGGAGGTGTTGGAAATATGCTCGGCCCAGTGCCCAGAGCTTAGGGTCTGTCCAGGGGCTAGGGACACAAGTGCATAACAAGATTCCAGGGCCTCTGACTCATTCTCTCAGATGTTTCCTGGCTAGGAGGCAGGGAGATGAGAGATGGTCCACTCTCTCTGCCAGAGCTGGCTTTAGAACAGACTCCTGAGCTGGGATAGAGCAGCCTCTGGAGAGAGGAGACTTGACATCCATAGCTTGAAATTGCCTGGGGTGGGGGCCCTCACACCAGGGAAATTGGTAAATGATGCAAATCGGATGTCTCCTCTCCCCCCACTTCACAGAGCCAGTTTGGTGCTGAGGGAGGGGAGAAGGTGGTGCTGGGGGCATGTGTCTTGAGAAGTCAAGTGGAGGTGATGGGAAGATGAATCAGAGATCTCAGATTGGGAGATCCTAGAAGATGGTTGTGGGAGGTTTTGCAGGTGGTGGGAAAATATTGGGAAGCTAGGAGACAGCTTTTTCAAACAGTTGGGAGTTTCACTGTAACAGAGATTGTGAATTGTACCCACTCCCCTTCTTCCTTAACATCAAAATCTTGGGTTATCTGGGAGAAGATATATTCAGCTAAGAGACTACATTTTCTGGCTTCCCTTTCAGCTAGAAGTGGTCAATGAGATAGAAGTTACTGGTAGAATTTTTGGGCAATCTCCTCAAATACGAATGACTTGGTTAGGAGGAGTGTTTTTCTGACTTCTTTCTTTTCTTCCTCCTTCTAACTGGTACATAGATGTGGTGGCTGGTGCACCAGCATTCATTATGGGCTATGAGGACAAAACTAATGGACTAAGGATGATGTGGCAGAAAGAGAGGAGGAAACTAAGTCCTTGATAACAAAATGGAGCTGCTGTCCTAGCCCCAGTCTGACCAGCTCCAGATTTCTTTTCTTTTCTTTTTCTTTTTTAAAGATTACTTATTTGACAGAGAGAAAGAGAGAGAGCAAGCACAAGCAGGGGGAGCAGGAGAGGGAGAAGCGGGCTCCCCATTGAGGAGGGAGCCTGAAATGGGGCTCGATCCCAGGACCCTGGGATCATGACCTGAGCCGAAGGCAGGTGCTTAACTGACTGAGCCACCCAGGCGCCCCTCCAGATTTCTTTAGTGACCTCTTTGAGAGATTAATTCCCTAATTTGTTGAAGCAACTGTTGCTGGTAAAAAGCAGTTAGGAATATAATTTCTAGATGACACATTTCTAGATGACACATTCATATTTCCATTTCACATTAGAAAATGAAATAAAGTTTGTTCTAAGTTTGTTTTGGGAGCTGAGGTATATAAGCTTTCTTATTATTTTTTTAAATGATAAAAGCTATATGTCCTCCTTATTTATCAGGAAGCCAAGTTTTTCAGGGGCCAAGTTCATTGTCAAGGTGGGAAGAGCCCTGCTGGGGCACCTATTTATTCATCTGATTTGGTTCTTCAGATTCCCAGTGCTGGGCTCTGGGAGGTAGGGGGAGAGGACAAGGAGGTTACAGATGTTCCCCGTGGAAGGACTCTAAGTTGACTAGTGGCCCATCTTATCTGGGAAAAGAGTAGATCTGCATTTCTCCTCTTAGTATCTGGTAGGCAGGTATGAGGTACGCTCTGAATTGGTTAAAAAAACTGAGAGTAGCCTTGGAACTAGAGTGTGGCAGAGGTGGGTCCAATCCAGTGACCAGAATTTATTTAGCCCAGTGCTCTGGTTCCTTGGTCACAGTTGGCCCCACCTAGAAAAACCATGCTCCAGGGGCATTTCACACTGGCGTAGACCACTCTTCTCCGAAAGACGAATTCCTCCTCATCCTTCAAGGCTTGGCTCCATTGTCACTCCCTCCGGGAAAGTCCCTGCTCTTTCCCCCTTGTCATGCAGTTTCAGATTATTACATTGTAGTTATTGTAGTAGTAATTGTTTATGTAACTCTCATCCTCGTTAGTCTAGGAGCTCCACGAGGGGAGCAGAGAGGAAGACTAACACAACTGTGCATCCTCAGTGCCCAGCTAGTCTGCGTAACATGTTCAGTAAATTAGGCGGAATGAATGAAATCCCACCGATGATTCATTGTTGTATACTTCATCTAGTAGGGTCTTCGCCCAGTTTGAGGAGTGGTCCACATTATGTCATTCTTGTTCCTGGGAGATGTAACATGATCATACCCATGGGATCTCGTGAAAAAGCTGAACTTTATCCAAGAGGTCATGAGATTGGTTATAAGGGGAGAAGGAGCGGGAGGAGCTCCATGCCCTTCATGGAGTCTTTGCAGATTCCACCTTCCGTTCCTGCACTGGCTTCAGGTATTGGACTTGCCTTCCTCTCTTGGGTATCTCGTGTGTGACTTGCTCCAGGGCAGCATCCAGAGAGCAGCAATCAAGGCTGCGTTACCCTCACATTCTAGGGGTGGGAAACAGAAGCATAAGGAGCATAAAGTAGCTTGCGTGAGGTCCCAGAGTAAGAGAGTAGTGAGCTACAGTTACAACTCAGACTTTTTTTTTAAAGTTTATTATTTTTTTAATTTAATCTCTACACCCAACATGGGGCTTGAACCTACGACCAGAGATCAAGAGCTGCATGCTCTTCTGACTGAGCCAGCCGGGTGCCCTGGGCAGCCCGTGCTCTTAACCACCATACGTGACATCTTGTGTTTACTACACTTTGAAGTAGCACTTGCTTTGAAGGGCAGAGATATGAAAAGCACAACAGCTGCCACACCCAAAGCACTCAATACATGTTGGCTGTCCCTACGCCTTACCCTCCTTTTGCAAACACTCTACTGTAAATACTTGTTGAATAGTTTTGAGTGTTAATAAGTGTGAGTGAGGATATAGAAAAGAGACAGACACACACACGAGCATGCGTCCACAGAGACACATGGGCGCACATGCCAGAGAGATCACACGTGATGGGTGGGAAATCACGAAGCACCATGACACCAGCAGGGACAGAGGAGCTCCACAAAGACAGGCCGGCAGCCAGCGGAATGCAAAGCATCTTGGACATCTCAGTGCTAATTCCAGGAGCATTCAGGGCCCAGGAACCCCAGTGAATGGGAGGAATGGTGGTCAGGGCTGCCATCTGTACCCTACAGCTGGGGCTGGGGCTGGGGCGAGCAGGGGCTGATAGCCAATCCGCACTCCATTCACTATACATACTGTGCACCAAAGGCTGTGTGCATCCCAAAGGGGCACCCTTTTCTCATTTATCTGCCAAGGGGAGTAACTTTTTCTAAATCTCACAAAGATGCTGTATAAGCTAATAATGGCAATGAAGATCCCAAGAGACCGAAGAGATCCCAGGCAGAAGATAGTGCTTAGGGGCAGCATCTATTCTTGGGGTTAAGCAATAGTCAAAAAAGGCTGGTGTTTAGGGACAGAGCCCCAGTAGTTCATTTACTCAATTATTAAGTACTTACTGTATGCTGGGCACTCTGCTGAAGAAAATGGATATGAACTGCACTTCCCTGGAGCTTACAGACCCATGGGTGAGACAGATGTCAAACAAGGAAACTAATCTATAATGTCAGCCAGTGGTTAGGGCCATTTTGGAAGGAAAACAGAATGAAAGATTGACAGCGACAGAGGAGAGGGAGAGCAGTTCTGGGTAGGTGTTTGAGTTGAGAATGCAATGTTGGGAAGGAGCCTTGAAGATCAGCCCTGTGAGAGGAATGAATGAACGGGTGTTGGGGTTCAGGGTAAGATCCAAGAAATAGCAAATGGTTGGAACCAAAGAAAGGCAACCTAGAAGGACTGAGTTCTACCCGAAGGGTTGTGAGAGAGAAAGTAGTACTATTATCCTTGCATAAGTCCAGGGGGCCCCACTCATGATACGAGGAAGCTGTGAGCAGGAAGGATGTTGCAGCCTCAAATGGAGGAGGCTTATTCTGCCCATGCCCTTTTCCTCCCAAGAGAGTGAGTGTTCAGATGGACAATAGCCAGGCCAAATATGACAACAGAACTCTGACCCACAATCTCTGTAGCAGAATGATCAGGGCCTATTAATGACTGCCAGAACTTCTATTTTGATGTCCCTGCTTCTACCTTGGGACCAACCAGAAAAAATTACATAGCTATGCAAACCGACTACATAGGAGGCCCCACTTCTAGTTCACCTGCCTCCAGCTTCCGCTGGGCAACAGCCTCTAGTCAGGGCAGACCTGAAGCCTTCCCAATGCAAGACCCTTTCCCAATGCAAGCTCTGTGTCAGTAGGCTCTGTTCTCTTTTGGGAGGGTCTTCATGGATTTCTAGACTCCCTTTCTGCTGAGTGGGGATGCAGATATGAGGTGAATCGTGAGAGCTAGAATGGAAGGGGCAGATTGTGGAATTGCCATATACCCTGGACTGTTAGAAACACACACACACACACACACACACACACCCCCAGAGGAGACTTTTTGGTCTCAGACTGAATGGTCAAACTTCATCTGTTTAAACTGTACTAATTTGGAACTTGTGCAAGTTTGCCTGGAGCGCCCTGGGCAAAAGGGTACATTTGCACTGGATTAAAAATCACAGTTTGCTGAGCAGATTCATGTACACCCGATTTCACTCATTTACTGGGATATTTGAGGTACTTTAGCCTCTTTCATTTGCATACAATGACTGATATGCTAATTACAATAGACTCTGACCTATTCATTAGTACTTAGAGCGCACTTAGCCTGGGTGGCCTAGGAATGCTTGGAATGGAGAGGAATAAAGCTGTTCCGGGACCTGCAAAATTTTGAATTCTTGCCAATTTTGACTGGACTCCCCCAGTCGGGATGAACAAGCAAAACTTACTCTTTCTTGGATGTTTTGTGTCCCCAGTATAAATCTGTCTTTGGATACAGCTCTGGCCACCACGTAGCCCAAGATCACAGGACACCACTCTGGATGGGTGATGTGTAAGGCCAATTCATTAAAGTCTACATACAACCGACCTACCCTTCTTCTGGTCACTCCAGTGTCTTGGTGGTGACAGCTCCCACTGGTCTCCATGTCCCTTCTCTATGCCCACAGGGGAAGCACAGAGGGGGCAAACTCCCAGACTGGCTCCTTGGTACCATGGTCTCAGTCATTTGATCTCCTATAAGAAGCTTGGGGCAGGAAGATGGGCCAAGATACAGAACTAATGTCTTAGGCTTTTGTGTCCTCCAGTCTCCTAATTCACTCTCATTTTCAGGAACCTTGCACCACACTTGACCAAGCAAAGATCAAGTGGCCCCTGGAGGTTCAGCGATCCTTCTCGGCTTACAAGTGAGTACCTTGGAGCTACCTGGGAATCATGACCCAGAAGTGTAGTTCTTTGGAACATTCCTGTCCATGCCCCCAGGCCTCCCAACACCTCTCCACCCATTCACACATTCATCCACCAACATTTTCTGTGTGCCTCCTGTATGTTAGCATGACACAGTCTTGATTCTGGAGGAGCCATGGTCTATGGTGAGACAGACATTTATACAAATAATGCTAATCTAATGTGACAAAAGCTGTAACTGAGATGTGTGCAAACTACCAAGTGAATGCGGAAGAGTGAGCAGATAACTCAGCATGTTTGGGGAAGGCTTCACAAATATCAAGCAGGTGACACTTGAATGGAGTCTTGTGGAAGCCTCCATTAGCTGGAGACATGGGGTGGGGCTAGAGGGTAGGGAGAGGAGGCATTCTAGGCAAAGACAGGAGGACTTAAAAGAGTCAAGAAAAGGCATGTAGTTCTGTGAGGTTGGAACAGAGGATGAGGGAAGGAAGATCCCAGAAACTGGAGTTGAGGTTGTCTTGGGCATCCTGCTGGAGGATTTGGGCTTTATTCCAAGGTCACAGTATACACACCCAAAGCAGGGTTGTGGACTCACATGACAACAGGGGCCAGGCAGATGATGTCAATCAGTGAGGTGGGCCAGGAAGCCCCAGGAGGCTCAGGCTTTATCCAAAGGCGGCAACTGATTGTTGCCATGCTACAATGCACTCAGTGTCACCTAGTTCCCATTAAAAAAAAAAAAAAAGGAAATCCGTATCTTTATATGAACACTCCCAAGTTTTAACTGTTGGAAATTATTTCAAAACATCATGCTGGCCAAGCAAAAACATCTGATGTCCTATCAGTCCCTGGGCTTCTGAAAGTTTGGCACTTAAGATCTAAAGCTTAAGCAGAGAGCTGTCACAGTCAGACTTATGTTTCAGAGTGTCCTCACGGATCTCCATATGATGTTTCTACAGCAGCCTCTGCCAGCAAGAACCTCTTTTCCCCATCTTCACCCCCTTGCTCCTTGCCCACGTGGTTTTTGCATCCCTCGCTGCCCTCCGGGACCACGCCCACCCCTCCCTGTCCTCCCGGACCACGCCCACCCCTCGCTGCCCTCCCAGACCAACCTCTGCACTAACCACCCCCTCCATCTTGCACAAGAGGAGCCGGATGAATGAGCCGTAATCCAGGCCTGGCTTAAAGAGAAGAGCCCAGCATTAAGGACACGAGAGAGCCATATTTATTTCACATGGACAAGCATGATTCCTTCGCATGCTGAACATGAAAGCTCGCGTGAGGAAAGTACCCGTAACAGCAGAATTAATGTGCTTTTGTCCACAGGAAGCAGGGAGGGTCACAAAGTGGTTTTCAAAGACAGTTGCCCTTCAAGCAAAGTTGAGACCACAGGCTTTGAAATCTCTGGTTTATTTCATCATCAAAGGGTCTGTCTGCTGGGAGTGGCCAGGGGTGCTTCTGGCTCTGCAATGTCTCGATGAGCTAAGGTCAGGAGGAAGAGGATGGTCTGCTGTCCCACCACCCAGGGTGGCTAGGGAGAGTGAAGCTCAGAGGGGAGGTACATGCCACCAGGAATTAGCAAGTCCACGCTGGGGTGGACAGTGACAGGGACAGACTGCTGTGTTCACAGCAACAGAACCATCACCACTTATAATATCTAGCATAATCAGAAGATCTGCTCTTCTTAAAGCAGTTTCCCAAGGCCTCTGATGGGCTGAAGGGAAATGATTTGAAATTGACCAGACATGGCAGAAGCAGGTCAACTTTGCCTAGACAGACTGGGGAGAGGTAGTGGCAGGGACCCCCGGTCTCATGGCCTTTCAGGACAATGGAACCCGAGATGGGAAAGGGGGCTGGAGCCTGGGTTTGGTTTGCTGGGGGAAGAGGATCACAGGCTCTAGGGCCAACCCTCATGGAAGAGACGAGCAGAAGAGTCCTTGCATCTTGGTGGCTCACTCCCACCTGAAGTCTTGTCCAACCGTTTCATAAAATTTAATATTATAAGGTCTATAAAATTCCCGGAGCTGGTCTATCACTTCCGGATCAATCTGTACATGAGTTCTGCCTTTCGATTTGCCCAGGCACCGAGGCAGGAGACTCGATTCTGTTTTTCTCAAGCAAGGGAATCCTTTGGTCTTATTGAAGTAGAAATGCTTGTCCGTGATGAACCTCTTGATGCCCAGAAAGTCCTGGACCCGGCCCATCTCGCCCGCTGGGTCGGTGATGAGCCGCTCGCCGCTGACGAAGTGGATCTGAGCCAGCGGGAAGTACTGCAGCCAGCTCTCCAGGTGCAGCGCATACATGCCAATGCGGATGGCGTTCCATGACACGTCCACCTGGCCCAGCGTGCGGTTGCGGAAGGACAGGCCCTCAAAGGTGGGGATGTCCGGCTTCTTGGAGAGCGTCTGCGTGTAATCCGAGATGGCTCGGGTCACTGGGTTCCGCACGACCACGATCAGCTTGGTGTCCCGGGACATGTTGAAGATGCGCCGAGGGGCCTCCTGAGTGACAAAATAGCTGGGTGTCTTCTCCAGTGTGATCTGGCTCTCAAGGGTCCGGGGCATCAGGCTCCTGTGGGGCAGAAGCAGCACATCGTCAGACTGTGTCCCCCTGGGGAAGGGGAGCAGGGAGATCACGAGTGGGCCCCCCCCCCTCGGTGACATCTGAGCTCCACCTGCATTCTCTGGGGGAGAAAGCCACTTTAAGAACTAGTCTTTCAGCAAGCATGACGCTTACAATACTGTGTTGTCGACTATAATCACTACACTGCATTAGATCTCCAGTGAGGAAGCCACTTCAACTTGTGCTAGTTGTTTAAAAAAATCTTTAACAGGTCTGGTCCCAGGAATTCAGCTGGATAGTGATCAAACCGTTCTGAACACCTACGAACTCAACAGGAGATCGAAGAAAAGAATAGCAACAATTCTCTGAACAGAAAAGCGACCACATTCTGGAAGATAGGATGTGCAGAGAAGTGAATCCGAAGTGATATTCAGGATAGACGGCGGGGGAGGGGGGCCTCTGTCGGCTGCTTCTGGCAAGTGATAGAGCCGCGGAGCACAAAATCAGAACTTTTAGAAGTCGGCTCTGCTGAGGGACGTCGCTCCAGTGGCTAAGCGGGGGGTGGAACCCTCGCTGGGACAGTGTGGTCTCAGGACCCTCGGGGTCACACAAAGACCGGGGGTGCCTGAGTGTGGCAGAGCTTGCAGGTATCGGAGCAGGGAAGCTGGCTGCAGAGACAGAGCAGAGGAGTGGGCTCTCAGCTCGGGGTTGCCATAAACTGTGATCGGTGACAGTTGGGCCACTGCTCCTCCAGCAGGGATCCAACAAGGGGCAAACCCGGGGAGACTCCCCTTCCTCCCTGGGAAGGAGCAGCACGGGAGCGCACCGCAGGACACTGCTGGATTTAGAGACTCCACACAGGGTTGGGTGCCAGAGATAGAAACACTCGGTCACAGTCCGGGTGAACACGGAGTGCGGCCGGAGACCGGGGAGACGAGAGTGACTGCTATTCTCTGGAGGCACACTGAGGAGCAGGGCCCCGAGTTCTCGGCTCCTCCGGGGCGGAGATTGGGAGGCCGCCATTTTCACCGTTGTCCTCCAAAGCTGTATCGAGAGCTTGCAGGGAACAAAAGCTCCTGAGAGCAAACCCGAGCAGATGACTTAGCCTGGACCTGGCAAGGGCGGGGCAGTTCCGCCTCCGGCAAAGACATTTGGGAACCACGGCAACAGGCCCCTCCCCCAAAAGATCAGCAAGAACAGCCAGCCAAGACCAAGTTTACCGATCAATGAAAACGGGAGAACTCCAGCACTAGGGGAATACTGCACATAGAATTCATGGCTTTTTTACCATGATTCTTCAGTCTTTCAAAGTTAATTTTTTTTTAACTTTT
Source organism: Eumetopias jubatus (assembly GCF_037043125.1). Lineage (NCBI taxonomy): Eukaryota > Metazoa > Chordata > Mammalia > Carnivora > Otariidae > Eumetopias > Eumetopias jubatus. Next base: position 86,863,874 of record NW_028274818.1, on the reverse strand, counting down.
TTTGTTTGGAATTTTTCTTTTTCCCTTTTTCAACCAACATCTTATCAATCCCTTTTTTAAAAAGCATTTATTTTTCAATTTTAGGGTCATATTCTATCCCTTCATAGTAGTTACACTTATTTTTGGCATATATATATATATATATATATATATATATATATATATAAAGTTCTCTCTTTAAAATTTTAAGATACAGTTTCTTCTAACAGATCAAAATATACCCTAAATCTCTAGTGTATGGCTTTGTTCTAGTCTCCTGCCTGATCACAGAGGATTTTTTTTAAATCCTCTTCTTTCTTTTTTCAAACAACTTATCAATTCCTTTTATAAAATTTTTTATAATTTTCATCTTTACAGTCATATTCCATCCCCGCATCATATTACCCTTATTTTTGTACATATATAAGTTTTCCTTTCTTTAAAATTTTGGGAGGCACTTTCTTCTAACAGACCAAAATACACCCAAAATCTAGTGTGTGGCACTGATCTATGCACCAGCCTGATCATATTTGATCATATTCTGTTTTTTTTTTTTGTTTTTGTTCTGTTTTTGTTTGTTTTTATCTTTTTCTTTTTCTCTTTCTTTCCCTTTCTTTTCCCCCGGTTTCAGGTCTTTTCTGATTTGTTTAGAGTATATTTTCTAGGGACATTGTTACCCTGTTAGCATTTTGTTCTCTCATTCATCTCTTCTTCTCTGGACAAAATGACAAGATGGAAAAAATCACCTCAACAAAAAGAACAAGAGGCAGTACTGACTGCCAGGGACCTACTCAATACGGACATTAGTACGATGTCAGAACTAGAGTTCAGAATGATGATTTTAAAGATACTAGCTGAGCTTGAAAAAAATGTGGAAGTTATTAGAGAAACCCTTTCTGAAGAAATAAAAGAACTAAAATCTAACCAAGTCGAAATCAAAAAGGCTATTAATGAGGTGCAATCAAAAATGGGGGAATTAACTGCTAGGATAAATGAGGCAGAAGAGAGAATTAGTGATATAGAAGACCAAATTATGGAAAATAAAGAAGCTGAGAAGGAGATAAACAACTACCGGATCACGAGGGCAGAATTCGAGAGATAAGTGATACCATAAGACAAAACAACATTAGACTAATTGGGATCCCAGAAGAAGAAGAAAGAGAGAGAGGGGCGGAAGGTATATTGGAGCAAATTATAGCAGAGAACTTCCCTAATGTGGGGAAGGAAACAGGCATCAAAATCCAGGAGGCACAGAGAACCCCTCTTAAAATCAATAAAAATAGTTCAACCCCCGACATCTAATAGTAAAACTTACGAGTCTCAGAGACAAAGAGAAAATCCTGAAAGCACCTCAGGAGAAGAGATCTGTAACCTACAATGGTAGAAACATTAGATTGGCAACAGACCTATCCAGAGACCTGGCAGGCCAGAAAGGACTGGCATGATACATTCAGAGCACTAAACGAGAAAAATATGCAGCCAAGAATACTATATCCAGCTAGGCTGTCACTGAAAATAGAAGGAAAGATAAAAAGCTTCCAGGACAAACAAAAACTAAAGGAATTTGCAAAAACGAAACCAGCCCTACATGAAATATTGAAAGGGGTCCTCTAAGCAAAGAGAGAGCCTAAAAGCAACATAGACCAGAAAGGAACACAGACAATATACAGTAACAGTCACCTTACAGGCAATACAATGGCACTAAATTCCTATCTTTCAATAGTTACCCTGAATGTAAATGGGCTCAATGCCCCAATCAAAAGACACAGGCTATCAGATTGGATTAAAAAACAAGACCCATCAATATGCTGTCTGCAAGAGACTCATTTTAGACCCAAAGACACCCCCAGATTGAAGTGAGGGGGTGGAAAACCATCTACCATGCTAATGGACACCAAAAGAAAGCTGGGGTGGCAATCCTTATATCAGACAAACTAGATTTTAAACCAAAGACTGTAATAGATGAAGAACGACACTATATCCTACTTAAAGGGTCTATCCAACAAGAAGATCTAACAATTGTAAATATCTATGCCCCTAACGTGGGAGCAGCCAATTATATAAGGCAATTAATAACAAAAGCAAAAAAACACATTGACAACAATACAATAATAGTGGGGGACTTTAACACCCCCCTCACTGAAATGGACAGATCATCTAAGTAAAAGATCAACAGGGAAATAAAGACTTTTTTTTTGGAAATGAAGACTTTAAAAGACACACTGGGCCAAATGGACTTCACAGATATATTCAGAACATTCCATCCCAAAGCAACAGAATACACATTCTTCTCTAGTGCACAAGGAACATTCTTCAGAATAGATCACATCCTAGGTCACAAATCAGGTCTCAAGTGGTACCAAAAGATTATCATTCCCTGCATATTTTCAGACCACAATGCTTTGAAACTAGAACTCAATTACAAGAGGAAAGTCGGAAAGAACTCAAGTACATGGAGGCTAAAGAGCATCCTACTAAAGAATGAATGGGTCAACCAGGAAATTAAAGAAGAATTAAACAAATTCATGGAAACCAATGAAAATAAAAACACAACTGTTCAAAATCTTTGGGATACAGCAAAGGCAGTCCTGAGAGGAAAGTATATAGCAATACAAGCCTTTCTCAAGAAACAAGAAAGGTCTCAAATACACAACCTAACCCTACACCTAAAGGAGCTGGAGAAAGAACAGCAAATAAAACCTAAACCCAGCAGGAGAAGAGAAATAATAAAGAACAGAGCAGAAATCAATGAAACAGAAACCAAAAGAACAGTAGAACAGATCAACGAAACTAGGAGCTGGTTCTTTAAAGGAATTAACAAGATTGATAAACCCCTGGCCAGACTTATCAAAAAGAAAAGAGAAATGACCCAAATCAACAAAATCATGAATGAAAGAGGAGAGTTCACAACCAACACCAAAGAAATGCAAACAAGGATAAGAACATATTATGAGCAACTCTATGCCAGCGAATTAGATAATCTGGAAGAAATGGATGCATTCCTAGAGATGTATCAACTACCAAAATTGAACCAGGAAGAAATAGAAAACCTGAACAGACCTATAACCACTAAGGAAATTGAAGCAGTCATCAAAAATCTCCCAACAAACAAAAGCCCAGGGCCAGATGGCTTCCCAGGGGAATTCTACCAAACATTTAAAGAAGAATTAATACCTATTCTTCTGTAACTGTTCCAAAAAATAGAAATGGAAGGTAAACTTCCAAACTTGTTTTATGAGGCCACCATTACCTTGATTCCCAAAAGCAGACAAAGACCCCATCAAAAAGGAGAATTACAGAGCAATATCCCTGATGAACACGGATGCAAAAATTCTCACCAAAATACTAGCCAATAGGATACAACAGTACATTAAAAGGATTATTCATCACGACCAAATGGGATTTATTCCTCGGCTGCAAGGTTGGTTCAACATCCGCAAATCAATCAACGTGATACAGTACATTAACAAAGGAAAGAACAAGAACCATATGATACACTCAATAGATGCAGAAAAAGCATTTGACAACTACAGCATCCTTTCTTGATCAAAACTCTTCACAGTGTAGGGATAGAGGGTACATACCTCAATATCATAAAAGACATCTATGAAAAACCTACAGCGAATATCATTCTCAATGGGGAGAAACTGAGAGCTTTCCCCCTGAGGTCAGGAACGCGGCAGGGATGTCCACTATCACCAGTGCTATTCAACATAGTATTAGAAGTTCTAGCCACAGCAATCAGACAACAAAAAGAAATCAAAGGCATCCAAATCGGCAAAGAAGAAGTCAAATTCTCACCCTTTGCAGATGATATGATACTTTATGTGGAAAACCCAAAAGACTCCACCCCAAAACTGCTAGAACTCATACAGGAATTCAGTAAAGTGGCAGGATAGAAAATCAATGCACAGAAATCAGTGGCATTCCTATACACCACCAAGACAGAAGAAAGAGAAATTAAGGAGTTGATCCCATTTACAATTGCACCCAAAACCATAAGATGCCTAGGAATAAATCTAACCAAAGAGGAAAAGGATCTGTACTCAGAAAACTATAAAATACTCAGGAAAGAAATTGAGGAAGACAGAAAGAAATGGAAAAACGTTCCATGCTCATGGATTGGAAGAACAAATATTGTGAAGATGTCAATGCTACCTAGAGCAAACTACACATTCAATGCAATCCCCATCAAAATATCATCAACTTTTTTCAAACAAATGGAACAAATAATCCTAAAATTTGTATGGAACCAAAAAAGACCCCGAATAGCCAGAGGAATGTTGAAAAAGAAAAGCAAAGCTGGCGGCATCACAATTCCGGACTTCCAGCTCTATTATATAGCTGTCATCATCAAGACAGTATGGTACTGGCACAAAAACAGACACATAGATCAATGGAACAGAATAGAGAGCCCAGAAATGGACCCTTAACTCTATGGTCAACTAATCTTTAACAAAGCAGGAAAGAATGTCCAATGGAAAAAAGACAGTCTCTTCAACAAATGGTGTTGGGAAAATTGGACAGCCACATGCAGAAGAATGAAACTGGACCATTTACTTACGCCACACACAAAAATAGACTCAAAATGGTTGAAAGACCTAAATGTGAAACAGGAGTCCACATTTAGGTCTTTAAATATGGACTTTAACTTTAAATGTTCTCTCTAAAGGAGAACACAGGCAGCAACCTCTTCAACCTCAGCCGCAGGAATTTCTCCCTAGAAACATCGCCAAAGGCAAGGGAAGCCAGGGCAAAAATGAACTATTGGGATTTCATCAAGATAAAAAGCTTTTGCACAGCAAAAGAAACAGTCAACAAAACCAGAAGACAACCAACAGAATGGGAGAAGATATTTGCAAATGACATATCAGATAAAGGGCTAGTATCCAAAATCTATAAAGAACTTATCAAACTCAACACCCAAAGAACAAATGGTCCAATCAAGAAATGGGCAGAAGACAGGAACAGACATTTTTCCAAAGAAGACATCCAAATGGCCAACAGACACATGAAAAAGTGCTCAACATCGCTCGGCATCAGGAAAACCCAAATCAAAACCTCAATGAGATACCACCTCACACCAGTCAGAAAGGCTAAAATTAACAAGTCAGGAAACGACAGATGTTGGCGGGGATGCAGAGAAAGGGGAACCCTCCTACACTGTTGGTGGGAATGCAAGCTGGTGCAACCCCTCTGGAAAACAGTATGGAGGTTCCTCAAAAAGTTGAAAATAGAGCTACCCTACGATCCAGCAGTTGCACTACTGGGTATTTACCCCAAAGATACAAATGTAGGGATCCGAAGGGGTACATGCACCCCAATGTTTATAGCAGCAATGTCCACAATAGCCAAACTGTGGAAAGAGCCAAGATGTCCATCAACAGATGAATGGATATAGAAGATGTGGTATATATATATACAATGGAATATTATGCAGCCATCAAAAGGAATGAGATCTTGCCATTTGCAACGACGTGGATAGAACTGGAGGGTGTTATGCTGAGTGAAATAAGTCAATCAGAGAAAGACATGTATCATATGACCTCACTGCTATGAGGAATTCTTAATCTCGGGAAACAAACTGAGGGTTGCTGGAGTGGTGGGGGGGTGGAGGGATGGGGTGGCTGGGTGATAGACACTGGGGAGGGTATGTGCTATGGGGAGCACTGTGAATTGTGTAAGACTGTTGAATCATAGATCTGTACCTCTGAAACAAATAATAAAATATATGTTAAAAAAAAAAAAGGGGGCAGAGGAAGATGGCAGAGGAGTAGGAGACCTGGATTTCGTCTGGTCTCAGGAATTCAGCTGAATAGGGATCAAACCATTCTGAACACCTACGAACTCAACAGGAGATCGAAGATAAGAAGAGTAACAACACTCTGAACAGAAAAGCGACCACCTGCTGGAAGGTAGGACGTGCGGAGAAGTGAATCCGAGGTGATATTCGGGAGGATAGACGGTGGGGGAGGGGGCCTCCGTCGGCTGCTTCTGGCAAGTGATAGAGCCGCGGAGCACAAAATCAGAACTTTTAGAAGTCAGCTCCGCTGAGGGATGTCGCTCCAGTGGCTAAGCGGGGGGTGGAACCCTCGTGGGACAGTGTGGTCTCAGGACGCTCGGGGTCACAGAAAGACTGGGGGTGCCTGAGTGCGGCAGAGCTCCCAAGTATCGGAGTGGGGAAGCCGGCTGCAGAGACGGAGCCGAGGTGCGGGCTCTCAGCTTGGGGTTGCCATAAACTGTGATCCGCGGCCCAGTCGGGCTACTGCTCCTCCAGCAGGGACCCAACAAGCAGCAGAGCTGGGGAGACTCCCCTTCCTCCCCCGGGAGGAGCGGCGTGGAAGCGCACCGCAGGGATCTGCTGGGTTTGGAGACTCCACACGGGGTTGGGTGCCAGAGATAGAAATGCTCAGTCACAGGCCGGGTGAGCACGCAGTGCGCCGGAGACCAGGGAGACAGGAGTGACAGCTTTTCTCTGGAGGCACACTGAGGAGCGGGGCCCCGAGTTCTCAGCTCCTCCGGGGCGGAGATTGGGAGGCCACCATTTTCACCCTGATCCTCCAAAGTTGTACCGAGAGCCTGCAGGGAACAAAAACTCCTGAGAGTAAACTGGAGCAGCTTGCTTAGCCCCGACTCACAAGGGCGGGGCAGTTCCGCCTCCGGCAAAGACATTTGGGAACCACGGCAACAGGCCCCTCCCCCAGAAGATCAGCACGAACAGCCACCAAGCCAAGACCAAGTTTACCGATCAAGGAGAACGGGAGAACTCCAGCGCTAGGGGAATACTGCACATAGAATTCATGGCTTTTTTACCATAATTCATTAGTTTTTCAAAGTTAATTTTTTAACTTTTTTTTTTAATTTTTCTTTTTCCCTTTTTCAAACAACATCTTATCAATCCCTTTTTTAAAAAAACATTTTTTATTTTTCATTTTTAGAGTCATATTTTTATCCCTTCATAGTAGTTACCCTTATTTTTGGCATATATATATATATATATAAGTTGTTCTCTCTTTAAAATTTTGGGATACAATTTCTTCTAACAGATCAAAATATACCCTAAATCACTAGTGTATGGCTTTGTTCTATTCTCCTGCCTGATCACATTCTCTTTTTTTTCTTTTTTTTTCTTTTTCTTTTTAAATCTTCTTCTTTTTTTAAAAAACAACTTATCTTATCAATTCCTTTTATAAAATCTTTTATGATTTACATCTTTACAGTCATCTGCCATGCCTTCATTGTATCAACCCTTATTTTGTACATATATAAGTCTTTCTTCCTTTAAAATTTTAGCAGGCACTTTCTTCTAACAGACCAAAATATGCCCAAAAGCTAGTGTGTGGCACTGATCTATGCACTAGCCTGATCATATTTGATCATATTCTGGTTTTTTTTTTTGTTTTGTTCTGTTTTTGTTTGTTTTTATCTTTTTCTTTTTCCTTTTTTTTTCCTCTTCTTTCTTTCCCTTTCCTGTCCCCTGGTTTCAGGTCTTCTCTGATTTGTATAGAGTATATTTGCTGGAGACGTTGTTAACCTGTTAACATTCTGTTCTCTCATTCATCTGTTCTCCTCTGGACAAAATGACAAGACGAAAAAAATCACCTCAGCAAAAAGAACAAGAGGTAGTACCGTCTGCCAGGGACCTACTCAATAGTGACATTAGTACGATGTCGGACCTAGAGTTCAGAATCATGACTTTAAAGATACTAGCTGGGCTTGAAAAAAGCGTGGAAGTTATTAGAGAAACCCTTTCTGGAGAAATAAAAGAACTAAAATCTAACCAAGTCGAAATCAAAAAGGCTATTAATGAGGTGCAATCAAAAATGGGGGCACTAACTGCTAGGATAAATGAGGCAGAAGACAGAATCAGCGATATAGAAGACCAAATGATGGAAAATAAAGAGGCTGAGAAAAAGAGAGATAAACAACTACAGGATCATGAGGGCAGAATTCGAGAGATAAGCGATACGATAAGATGAAACAACATTAGAATAATTGGGATCCCAGAAGAAGAAGAAAGAGAGAGAGGGGCAGAAGGTATATTGGAGCAAATTATAGCAGAGAACTTCCCTAATGTGGGGAAGGAAACAGGCATCAAAATCCAGGAGGCACAGAGAACCCCTCTCAAAATCAATAAAAATAGGTCAACACCCCGACATCTAATAGTAAAACTTACGAGTCTCAGAGACAAAGAGAAAATCCTGAAAGCAGCTCGGGAGAAGAGATATGTAACCTACAATGGTAGAAACATTAGATTGGCAACAGACCTATCCACAGAGACCTGGCAGGCCAGAAAGGACTGGCATGATATATTCAGAGCACTAAACGAGAAAAATATGCAGCCAAGAATACTATATCCAGCTAGGCCATCATTGAAAATAGAAGGAGAGATAAAAAGCTTCCAAGACAAACACAAACTAAAGGAATTTGCAAACACAAAGGCAGCCCTACAAGAAATATTGAAAGAGGTCCTCTAAGCAAAAAGAGAGCCTAAAAGCAGCAAAATCAGAAAGGAATACAAACAATATACAGTCACAGTCACCTTACAGGCAATACAATGGCAGTAAATTCATACCTTTCAATAGTTACCCTGAATGTAAATGGGCTCAATGCCCCAATCAAAAGACACAGGCTATCAGATTGGATTAAAAAACAAGACCCATCAATATGCTGTCTGCAAGAGACTCATTTTAGACCCAAAGACACCCCCAGATTGAAGTGAGGGGGTGAAAAACCATCTACCATGCTAATGGACACCAAAAGAAAGCTGGGGTGGCAATCCTTATATCAGACAAACTAGATTTTAAACCAAAGACTGTAATAGATGAAGAACGACACTATATCCTACTTAAAGGGTCTATCCAACAAGAAGATCTAACAATTGTAAATATCTATGCCCCTAACGTGGGAGCAGCCAATTATATAAGGCAATTAATAACAAAAGCAAAGAAACACATTGACAACAATACAATAATAGTGGGGGACTTTAACACCCCCCTCACTGAAATGGACAGATCATCTAAGTAAAAGATCAACAAGGAAATAAAGACTTTAAATGAAACACTGGACCAAATGGACTTCACAGACATATTCAGAACATTCCATCCCAAAGCAACGGAATACACATTCTTCTCTAGTGCCCATGGAACATTCTGCAGAATTGATCACATCCTAGGTCACAAATCAGGTCTCAACCGGTACCAAAAGATTGGGATCATTCCCTGCATATTTTCAGACCACAATGCTTTGAAACTAGAACTCAATCACAAGAGGAAAGTCGGAAAGAACTCAAGTACATGGAGGCTAAAGAGCATCCTACTAAAGAATGAATGGGTCAACCAGGAAATTAAAGAAGAATTAAACAAATTCATGGAAACCAATGAAAATGAAAACACAACTGTTCAAAATCTTTGGGATACAGCAAAGGCAGTCCTGAGAGGAAAGTATATAGCAATACAAGCCTTTCTCAAGAAACAAGAAAGGTCTCAAATACACAACCTAACCCTACACCTAAAGGAGCTGGAGAAAGAACAGCAAATAAAACCTAAACCCAGCAGGAGAAGAGAAATAATAAAGAACAGAGCAGAAATCAATGAACTAGAAACCAAAAGAACAGTAGAACAGATCAACGAAACTAGCAGCTGGTTCTTTGAAAGATTTAACAAGATTGATAAACCCCTGGCCAGACTTATCAAAAAGAAAAGAGAAATGACCCAAATCAACAAAATCATGAATGAAAGAGGAGAGATCACAACCAACACCAAAGAAATACAAACAAGTATAAGAACATATTATGAGCAACTCTATGCCAGCACATTAGATAACCTGGAAGAAATGGGTGCATTCCTAGGATGTATCAACTACCAAAATTGAACCAGGAAGAAATAGAAAACCTGAACAGACCTATAACCACTAAGGAAATTGAAGCAGTCATCAAAAATCTCCCAAGAAACAAAAGCCCAGGGCCAGATGGCTTCCCAGGGGAATTCTATCAGACATTTAAAGAAGAATTTATACCTATTCTCCTGAAACTGTTCCAAAAAATAGAAATGGAAGGAAAACTTCCAAACTCATTGTATGAGGCCACCATTACCTTGATCCCAAAAGCAGACAAAGACCCCATCAAAAAGGAGAATTACAGAGCAATATCCTTGATGAACATGGGTGCAAAAATTCTCACCAAAATACTAGCCAATAGGATCCAACAGTACATTAAAAGGATTATTCACCACGACCAAGTGGGATTTATCCCTGGGCTGCAAGGCTGGTTCAACATCCGCAAATCAATCAACGTGATACATTAACAAAGGAAAGAACAAGAATCATATGATCCTCTCAATAGATGCAGAAAAAGCATTTTACAAAGTACAGCATCCTTTCTTGATCAAAACTCTTCAGAGTATAGGGATAGAGGGTACATACCTCAATATCATAAAAGCCATCTACGATAAACCTACAGCAAATATCATTCTCAATGGGGAAAAGCTGAGAGCTTTTCCCCTAAGGTCAGGAACGCGGCAGGGATGTCCACTCTCACCGCTGCTATTCAACATAGTATTAGAAGTTCTAGCCACAGCAATCAGACAACAAAAAGAAATCAAAGGCATCCAAATCGGCAAGGAGGAAGTCAAACTCTCACTCTTTGCAGATGATAGGATACTGTATGTGGAAAACCCAAAAGACTCCACCCCAAAACTGCTAGAACTCATACAGGAATTCAGTAAAGTAGCAGGATATAAAATCAATGCACAGAAATCAGTGGCATTCCTATACACCAACAACAAGACAGAAGAGAGACAAATCAAGGAGTCGATCCCATTTACAATTGCACCCAAAACCATAAGATACCTAGGAATAAATTTAACCAAAGAGGCAAAGGATCTGTACTCAGAAAACTATAAAATACTCATGAAAGAAATTGAAGAAGACACAAAGAAATGGAAAAACGTTCCATGCTCATGGATTGGAAGAACAAACATTGTGGAGATGTCAGTGGTACCTAGAGCAATCTACACATTCAATGCAATCCCCATCAAAATACCATCCACCTTTTTCAAAGAAATGGAACAAATAATCCTAAAATTTGTATGGAACCAGAAGAGACCCCGAATACCCAGAGGAATATTGAAAAAGAAAAGCAAAGCTGGCGGCATCACAATTCCGGACTTCCAGCTCTATTACAAAGCTGTCATCATCAAGACAGTATGGTACTGGCACAAAAACAGACACATAGATCAATGGAACAGAATAGAGAGCCCAGAAATGGACCCTCAACTCTATGGTCAACTAATCTTTAACAAAGCAGGAAAGAATGTCCAATGGAAAAAAGACAGTCTCTTCAACAAATAGTGTTGGGAAAATTGGACAGCCACATGCAGAAGAATGAAACTGGACCATTTCCTTACACCACACACAAAAATAGACTCCAAATGGTTGAAAGACCTAAACGTGAGACAGAAGTCCATCCAAATCCTAAAGGAGAACACAGGCAGCAACCTCTTCCACCTCAGCCACAGCAACTTATTCGTAGAAACATCGCCAAAGGCAAGGGAAGCCAGGGCAAAAATGAACTATTGGGATTTCATCAAGATAAAAAGCTTTTGCACAGCAAAAGAAAGTCTACAAAACCAAAAGACAACCAACAGAATGGGAGAAAATATTTGCAAATGACATATCAGATAAAGGGCTAGTATCCAAAATCTATAAAGAACTTATCAAACTCAACACCCAAAGAACAAATAATCCAATCAAGAAATGGGCAGAAGACATGAACAGACATTTTTCCAAAGAAGACATCCAAATGGCCAACAGACACATGAGAAAGTGCTCAACATCAGGGAAATCCAAATCAAAACCTCCATGAGATACCACCTCACACCAGTCAGAATGGCTAAAATTAACAAGTCAGGAAACGACAGATATTGGCGGGGATGCGGAGAAAGGGGAACCCTCCTACACTATTGGTGGGAATGCAAGCTGGTGCAACCCCTCTGGAAACAGTATGGAGGTTCCTCAAACAGTTGAAAATAGAGCTACCATACAATCCATCAATTGCACTACTGGGTATTTACCACAAAGATACAAATGTAGGGATCCGAAGGGGTACGTGCACCCCAATGTTTATAGCAGCAATGTCCACAACAGCCAAACTGTGGAAAGAGCCAAGATGTCCATCGACAGATGAATGGATAAAGAAGAGGTGGTATATATACACAATGGAATATTATGCAGCCATCAAAAGGAATGAGATCTTGCCATTTGCAACGACGTGGATGGAACTGGAGGGTGTTATGCTGAGTGAAATGAGTCAATCAGAGAAAGACATGTATCATATGACCTCACTGATATGAGGAATTCTTAATCTCAGGAAACAAACTGAGGGTTGCTGGAGTGGTGGGGGGTGGGAGGGATTGGGTGGCTGGGTGATAGACATTGGGGAGGGTATGTGCTATGGTGAGCGCTATGAATTGTACAAGACTGATGAATCACGGATCTGTACTTCTGAAACAAATAATGCAATATATGTTAAGAAAAAAAAAGAAGAAGAAGATAGCAGGAGGGGAAGAATGAAGGGGGGGAATAGGAAGGGGAGACGAACCATGAGAGACGATGGACTCTGAAAAACAAACTGAGGGTTCTAGAGGGGAGGGGGGTGGGGGGATGGGTTAGCCTGGTGATGGGTATTAAAGTGGGCACATTCTGCATGGAGCACTGGGTGTTATGCACAAACAATGAATCATGGAACACTACATCAAAAACTAATGATGTAATGTATGGTGATTAACATAACAATAAAACATTTTTAAAAATCTTCAACAGGTTTGCTTTAAGAGAGGAAACCACCTAAATGTTCATCAATATGGCTTAAATAAATGGTGGACTAGCCAATTAATAGAAATAGGCGTATCTGTTGCATACAAAAAGGGAATAATTTCCAAGATACAGTGTTAAAGGAAAAAAGGCAAGATACAGCATGTTCACCTCAGGAAGGACACACAACAGACGGATAAAAATGGCTGCTTCTGGGGAGGGGTCTTGAGGTGGGGGCAGAGTGAGAAGGTCAGGGATAAATGAGAATTACTTTTATTGTATAACCTTTTATGCTTACAATTTTTAATGTATTTATTGATTACATATTCAAAAAATACAAAAGGAAGCACTGAACTTTCTTCTGGCAAAAGATATTTCTTCAAACATGTTAAGAAAATCTTTTTTTGGGGGGGGGGAAAGGCGTGTTTTGCAGGAACAGCAAGTGTTTTAGAAACAAGTTCTGATGTCTTTTTCTGCTAGAACATATCTGAAATACATCCTTGGTATAAGCCTGAAATAGCATGGAACTCCAGGTGGTTCAGGACCTCAGCCAGAAGCCAGGTAAGGCAACCTCTTGCTCCCTTACTGTTTAATTTCCTGGTTCTGCTTGAGACTTTAAGGGACAATGGTGGGAAGCTCTGAAGTCTCCTTCCCTGATGCGTCTCCTTCAGGCCTTGATGGAGGGGAATACTCCTTGGCTTCAGGCCTTGATGGAGGGGAATACTCCTTGGTCTAAAGTGTAAAACATGACCTTCAGAGAGGAGTAGCCCACTCGCTACTTCTCTCTGAAGGTCATATTTTACACTTTAGACCACCCAAGGAATTTAAAAAAACGCAGATGTCTGGGGTCTATCCTAGACCAACTGATTAGAAATATACGGGGTGGGTACTTTTTTAAAAAGCTCTCAGATGGTTCCAATGTGGAGGCAGAGCTGAGAATCCCCACTAGACCATCGTTTCCCCACTGTAACTCACCTACCCCCAAAGCATTCATCTTCACCTTCCTCTGGAGCTTACAGCCCTGGCTCCTGGTCATAGTCTTCCCAGTTCCCATCATCTACTCCATCCAATAACCCAGCTTCACAGCTCTTTAACCAAAATCTCCACTTTCTCTTTCCTTTTAGAAACTCTTCCTCATGGCCATATGCTGGGTTTTGTCATTGAAATTGCCCTGATTCTGAAATGGTTCACCCTGAAATTCCATTCTGGGCCTGTGGAGGGGGTCGAATGGTGACCCTCTAAAAGATATGTCCAATCAGAACCTGTGAATGTGACCTTACTTGGAAAAAAGGTCTTTGCAGATTTAAGTCCGTCGAGGATCTCGAGATGAATCCGGGTGGGCCCTAATCCAACGAGCAGTAAGCAGCCTCATAAGGGATAAACAGGGAAGAAGAGACAGAGAAGGCGGCGATGTGAAGATGAAGGCAGAGCGTGGGGTGATGGATGTACAAGCAGGAACTGCTAAGGGCTGCTGGCCATCACCAGAGGTTACTGGTTTCAGCCACACAGTTTGCCCAGCAAACAAATACAGACTATAACCTTCTTTCCACCTTGATTTAACAGTCTCAAACTCCTTACACCTGATCTTCAAATCCATCTATGAATCCCTTGATTTCATGGTCCTCCATGCCTGCTGTGGACCCACAAATATCCACCACAGTAGCACCAGGTCATGGTCATGAGCATCCTCCTCCTCATCCATTTCCTTGTGCTAGGTGTTCTCCCATCTCTAGCAATGCGTCCTTCCCACCTTGCATCCTCTCCTTGGACTAACAGACAGCAGCAGAGAACATTACTGACCCTGACAGCTGGATCCTGGATATGCTCATTAATTCGGGTTGCAGTGGAACTCTCAAACACTGCTCAGTAATTGTTTATATTTGTCTTTCCAGAACCCCCTACGGTTCTTCCTAATAAGTGCTCCACATTCTCACCAGGAGTCCTCAACTCTACTCCCATTCCTTCCCCACCACACACATCAGCTCCTTCTGCCTTCCCCTCCTCCACCTTCGGACTGTTCTCTGTACCCAACCTGCGTCCCTCCCACTGGTCTCGGAGGACAATGTGGGCTCACCTGTCCAACCTGTGCTCTCAGATCCCTTCCCCTGGTGCCTCCCCCGGAATCTGCAAATCCGCTGTGACCTAACACACGGACATAACTGTTAGCCTGCTTCCAAGCTCAAGGTCTAGAATGGACCCTTGTGAGTTGAAAGTTTAAGATTTATTAATGCTGAGTAGGCCGATTATTTTTAAAAAATAGGATTATCATTATTAGCAATCACAAGAGCACATGAACAGAATTCCTTGGCTGGATTTCCTTAGAAATATGGCTATATTCTATTCTGACCCTGGCATACCCTGTAATGAGGCGTTGGCTTTAAGGACAAGAGCAGACAGCATTATATAGATGTGATGGTGTGCTACAAGCTAAGGACTTTCCAAACTCTATGGGAGTTGTTGATATAAAGGTTTTCTCCAACACAGAAGGCTGACTTGACAAGCTACTAAATAGATTTCTTTGCAATACCCTTTAACATACTAACGAATACCCAAGAGAGAAATTTGTGGGTACGGCATTCCCAAGCTTATTTGACTAAGGAGAGATACTTTTGCCAGGAGCACCAACGAACATCTCTCTGTTACCAGTCTGGGAAAATTCTGACCAAGTCCAGTGATCTCGGAGTACCACATCATGCCCCTAAGTGTGCCCTAAAGGGAAGTCCCATCCTTCCCAGTCCTAACTGGCGTCTCAGCGGCAAAACCAAGTTACAGACACTAAGGAGACTCTCACCCCAGACTGCAAACAACATCACACAAGCGTCATGGCGCCATGAGTCAAATGGCTCCTGGGCCCAGCGCATTTTCTCCATCCCTTCCCTATCGGTTTCTCCTCAGGTCATCAGGATAGGCTACGGGGGGCCTGGGATGAGCATGTGCAAGGAGACTCTACATATACCCTGCTGCTCTGTGCCCAGGCAGGTGTTGGGGGGCATTGGACTTTTCCTCGAGGCTCATTTTCCCTCTTCACGTCATTGTTTAAATTTTGCTTACCTGTTTCCAGCTGCTAATAGCCAAACTCTTCTCTCTCAGCTCTGGCCTCCTTTCTTTACTATGTAACTCTGCAAAAATTACTGGAAGAACTGTCTGACACCCCCAGTCTGGACTCACTCACCTCCCATCTGTTAGCGTAACCTGCTCAGTGGCAATTTTCCCTACATCTGGCAACAGCCCCCAGATTTCTCTTTGAAGAACTCCCACTCCCGCCTTGGATAAAATCTTGGCAGGCCAAGGGGGTGGGTGCGTGACTGAAGTTAAGGCAATCAGTGCCAATTGTGTCATAAAGACTGGAAACTGTGGGACTGAATCCTCCAACCAGGCACAGGAGCCTGGAAGAGCCTGCTCACCAGCCTTTCCTACCAAATCCCTTTGGCTGTCTTCATTCTCGTCCTTTCTTTTCTTTTCTTCTTTTTTTTTTTTAAGATTTATTTTAAGAGAGAAAGAGTGCGAGAAAGAGTGGGAGGGGCAGAGAAAGAGGGAGAGAGAGAATCTTAAGCAGATTCCATGCTGAGCCCAATGCGGGGCTCAATCTCACAACCCTGAGATCGTGACCTGAGCCGAAACCAAGAGTCGGACATTTAACGGACTGAGCCACCCAGGCGCCCTTGTTCTTGTCCTTTCTGAGACCTGGTTCTTCCATTTTCCTCTGTGTTCTGTGAGTCCCCACATGTCCTTCCAATAAAGTACTACTAGTTTAAGTTCGTGAGCCTCGGTTTCTGTTGCTTACACCCCGAGAATCCAAATCTTATCTTTTTACAACCTGGCTTCCTCCCTGTTGAAGCCCTGCTCACCCCACTGGATTATAAACTCCATGAGGGCAGGGCAGGGAGCCATTGTGGATCTTCCCAACACCTCCCCCCATTCCACATGATCTCCCCGGATGACCTCACTCCTCCCCCAGCCTTTAACCAGCACCGAGGAGCTGCAGACTCACAAGTCTGTAATGGCAGGTCCGACTCGCCCATGCTCTAGCCTGGAATGCCCAACCATCTGTGGACTGGACAGCATACCTCGACAGCTGAATGCCCCATTTTTCTCCCCAAACTCACTTCTCTCTTTTGCCTGTGCTTGCAGATGATACCACCTTGAATCCACTCACAAAGCAGAAACCCTCAGGGTCATTCCTGACTCCTCCTCGCATCATTCTGGTGAGTTCTCAAGGAGCCCCCTGGTCTCCCAGCGTGCTCGCACAGCCTGTGGCTTATCATCTATTTCTCCCTGACTCCACGTTTCTACTCTCCTCCCTCTGTCCATTCTGCATCCTGCGTCTGCCAGGGAAATCTTTCTAAAGCACATCCAATCTTGTCAACCATCAACTATTCTTTTGACTATTCCTTGACTTGGTACTCAAGGCCACTGCCTTACCTTTCCAGAATTAATCTCTTGCCACTTCCTGGCAACCTGATGCTCGTGTCATGCTGAATACAAAATCTGCTTCTCAAACACATCGTGCTCTGTCATATGTTTTGCAACTTGCTGAGTTTTTTGTTTTTGTTAAGACTCTGGATCATTTTTCCTGTCTCTTTCATCCTGGAGAACGTTGACTCATCCTTCCAAGTCCAAACTACAAGTCACACCATCTGTGAACCCTTTCTTATAATTTCAGGGCATTTGGTGCATCCAACTACCAGCACCCTCATACCATCATGCAGAACTTATCAGATATGCATTCACTTGTATCAACTCATGGTCAGCCACTTGGGCAGCTTTCTCATTAGTTTTTACCTTCTAGCACAACACCCGGTATACTACAGGTGCTCAATACATGGGTCAAAGATCCAGTGTCAAAGGCAAATACCTACTGACAGGTTATTTTGAGTCCTCAGCAGTTACTAGTGTTCGTTCAGGAAGCCCAGCCTTTTCTTGGCCTTCTGGCCTTGGGCAGAGGAACGTTTCAACAGACAGGCCTGGGAGGGAGGGGGTGGTCATGGTGCCATTTTTAAGATTTTTATCAGGGCCACAGGTACTCAGGCTCAGACCGAGGGAGGTCCAAGCTCGGCTTCAATCAAACCTCCACATGTAAGAAGGTAAAATGAGATGTAAGAAGGATCTTGTGCCCTTTCTGTTTCGCCGACCACACACACTCCTTCGCCCAAGGCTCCCGCAGTGTTGAGAGAGAACCGGGCTGTGGCCAGTCTGCAGTGTGACTGGGGTGGGGGTGGGGGTGGGGGTGGGGTAAAGTCCTGCTGCCCACTGAGACCACCTGCAGAGCTTCTGGAGATATTTAAATGGTCGGGCCCCACACCAGACTATTTAAATCAGAGACTCTGAAAGTGGGGCCTGGACCTCTGCAATTTTGAAGCTCCCCAGTTGATCCCAGTGCGTCCCAGAGCCAAGAACCACTGATGCAGCCTGAATGTCCTTTTAGCCAATGAGCTTTTAATACAGTTGTTCAAGAGTATCAGCTGGGGTGCACCTTAGAGGAAAAGACTCCAGGCCTCTCCCCTGGACACTCTGATTCAGTGGGTTTGGAGTGCAGGAATCTACGTTTTTAAAAAGCACCCCCATGATTCTTGCCCTCAGAAAAGCCTGGGAAGAGCCACCATAATAACACGTACTCTCACCAGAAAGGTGCTCATGCTCGTTCCTAATACATACTTATGTGTATGTTCATGTCTCTGCCTGTCCCTGCCCCCACGCACAGACTGTAAGTTCTAAGAGAAAAGGCTTGGTGTCTCTCTTGCTCACTATTCTCAGCACGAGGGAGGAGACTGGCACTTAGTAGGGGAGCAGGAAATGTCTGTCCAAGGGAAAAACGAAGCCAGGGCTTTCATGTGGGAAGAGTGAGGAAGGAGCGATTTGTGTCACTGGACACGTGTGTCTCTTCCGTGCCACAGAAGTCTCTACTGTTACCTTCTTCCTGAGGACCCTACCAAAAAAAGAAAAAAAAAAAATCTAAATACTCTCTTGCCAGCCTGAGGCTCTTTGGAGAGGATGTTGTTTGAGCTATCTGGTGGGGCGCAGGCCGCTCCTGGCCCCCCGCTGTCCACACCAGGTACGTCCTCTGCGTGTCAGCACATGGGAGCCTGTCAGCTGGGCCTGCCTGTGACCGGTAATACTCTCTGGAAGGTTTCATTTTCTACGAAATCTATACACTCCACGTATTCGTTCTGGAAGGCCCAGCTGCCTGGGGGACTTTGGTGATTTATTAGCTCCTAACTGGGCAACTAGGCTCCTTGAAAATCACTGTGGTCTCCAGAGGGATAATTAAGAGTGGAAGAGGAGGAAAAAGGCTTTATTGCAAGGAACGGGTTCTTATAAGGGAAGCTGCTCACCCCCCGCATGCCAAGCCAAGTGCAGGCCCAGCCCCGGTGGTCGTTTATCTTCATCTGGGTGAGAGGATAAGTGAGGACCCCTTCCTTCCAGGTCCACAGCCCAGAATCCTTACACTGATGGGACCCAGGAGCAAAACGTGAAGTCCCAGCTTGAACTCCATCAGCAACTCCTCATTGCTCACAGGATAAAGGCTCTTCCTAATCTGGCCCGTGGCCACCCTGGGCTCTGGCCAGACTGGACCCTTCAGGGTTCTCCCCACAAGACTATATTTCAGGCTCAGGGACCTTTCACATGCTGTGAAGCCCTCAGGAGCCTGTCAGGCAGAACTTCAGATCTTAGCTCATCATCACCTCCACCATGGAGCTTTCCCTCTGCTCCCCCTTCCCGGAAGACGTACGTATTTGCTACCCTTGTGATTCCATGGTGCCCACTGCAGACAGAGCCCCCATTTCACACATTATCTGTGTCTATCAGAGCCCTAGAGTGTAAGGTCGTGGAAGGCGGACATCATGACTGTCACATCTCTATGTCAATGACACTCGGCCTAGGCCTGGTAGGCGCTCATGTATTCATTCAGTAAACAAGCATTCATGAAGCACCTACTGTATGCCAGGGATACAAAGATAAGCAAGGTGTAGCCTCCGTCCTCAAGGAGTTAACAGTCTCGTGGAAGCAGGGGTGGGGAGGTCCTCCTTTCCCAGTGTGAGGGCCAGTACCTGAACCTGGCTTCCCACAAGGGCTGAGGGCTTCTTCCCTCCGGCCAGAGGGGCTTGGCCTGAGCCCAGTTTCCCCCACAGGTCATCAAGGTGCCAGGCAGTGGGCCTTCCCAGATAACTCCTGAGCCCAGCCTGCCTGGCATCCCAGTAGTATGACGATCCCCCAGCCACCAGGGCTGTGCTCACCCCTCCCCAGAAGGGAAGCTGCTGGAGGTGTGGGGGCAGAGCCCCTTCCCTGGAGCATACACCCAGGCCCTGGCATGTCCCTCGGGGCAAAGGCAGAAAACAGTTAACCCCACACCTGCCTCTTCTACTGAGACCCTTGGTGTGCAAGTTTAACCAGGGCAGCCTGTTCTGTCTTCCGTATCTCGTGCATTACGGAATTTGTCCTGGATCCTGCCATGTGACAGACAGAGACCAGACAAGGACCCTCCTTGCATGACATGTCCCTACAGAGATGTTTGGGAGTAGTGGACACCTCTAGTGGCTGGTTGTGAGCATGGGATCTGGAATCCACAGAAATGGGCACACGCTTATTTCACTGAGCGTAATGTGGCCCAGGTTCACCCCACGCTGTTACAAGGGGGCAGGATTGCCTTCTTGTTTTTACAGCTGAGAGAAGTAAGCCAGACACAGAAAGACAAATACTATATGATTTCACTTAAACATCGAACTTACAGAACAAGAGAGTAGAAGGGCGGTTGCCAGGGGCGGGGGGGAGGGGGCAATGGGAGATGTTAGTGAAAGGGTACAAACTTCCAGTGAGAGGCTGAGTAAGTCCTGGGGATCTAGTTACAGCATGGTGACTCCAGTTAACAATACTCCATTGTGTACTTGAAATTTGCTAAGAGAATAGATCTTAAGTCTTGGTGTGCGTGCGCACGCACACACGGTAACTATTATGAGGTGATGGATATGTTAATTAACTTGATTGTGGCAATCATTTCACGATGGATACATATATGAAATCATCACGTTCTAGATCTTTTTTTTTTAAAGAAAGCAACAAACGTGCAGCATGCATTGGCCGTTCGCATGGTCTGCTAAGGGCTGAATGTTTATATCCTCCTTCAAGTTCATACTTGGAAGCCCTACCCGCCCCCACCCCCCCACGTGACCATCTTTGGAGGCGGGGGCTGTGGGAGGTAATGAGGTCATGACAGTCAACCGCTCGCTGATGGACTTAGTCTATCCTAAGGAGAGAAGCAAGAGAGATGATCCGGCAGGAAGGCGGCCGTCTGCAAACGAGGAAGAGACTTCTCACCCTGAACCAGATGGGCCGGCAATCTGATGTTGCACCTCCAACCTCCAGCAGTGAGAGAAGTAAATGCCTGTTGTCGAAGCACCACCCGGTGCCCCCCCGCCCCGGCCCCTGTGGTAGTTTTGTGACGGCAGCCCAAGCCAACAGGGATGCAGTCCCCGGTGCCCTGGACATAAGCTCACGCCTGTTGCACACTGGCCTGGGGCCTGCTCTGTGGGAGAGCCGCCTCCCTCGGTCTCCACATGAACTCCAGGAGGCGGCCAGCCTCACTAATTCCTGCCTGCGGGCGGAGGAAACTGGGGCACTGAGAACGGACGTCATCGCTAAAGCAACCACAAGTCACAGAATCGGGATTCAAGTGTGACTCTCGCACTAGAAGAAAACGTGAGAATGTAAAATTAATCTTGGCACGAGGACAGCCTTTCTAAGCATGAGACAAAAATCATGAAGGAAGAAACTGAAAAGTTAGACTCTGTGAAAAATGGCAGTCTCCAAGATGGAGAAAAAAAGAACCATAAATTGAAAAGAGGGAAAATGACCCCTTGGAAACATATTTGCGGCATGTGAGCCTGAGAAACAAAGGGGTGACTTGTTTCAGAGTTTTTACAAAGTAGTAAGAAAGAGAGAACCAGTCGGTAGAAGGAAGGCACACAGGCCATGTGAAGAGTGAATAGTAAAAGAGCTTGATTAAAATAAATACGTGAAAGGGCGCCTGGGTGGCTCAGTCATTAGGCGTCTGCCTTCAGCTCAGGTCATGATCCCGGGGTGCTGGGATCGAGCCCCACATCGGGCTCCCTGCTCCGTGGGAAGCCTGCTTCTCCCTCTCCCACTCCTCCTGCTTGTGTTCCCTCTCTCTCTCTCTCTCTCTCTCTCTGTCAAATAAATAAATAAAAATCTTTTTAAAAATAAAATAAATACATGAAAAAGATACTCCATCTCTCGCAAAGTTAAAGAAATGCAGATTAAAGCCATGATGAGACAATATCCACCTTTAACACTGGTAAAATATATTTTCCAAAAATGCTGACAGTTACTGCTGGCCACAGTGTGCTGAACTCAGCACTCTCCGACGCAGGCAGGGCTTTCAGTGGGCGCAGGACGGCAATGAGAGATCACCTTCCCAAATGGAAAATGCACCCTTAAATCCAGCAATGCCACTTCTGGGAGTTTATCTGTCCAGGCGGGTGAAGGCCTGGGTGTGTGGGTGTCTGCGGCAGCATCTGGGGCAGAGATGGGGAGGCCCGACCAGACGCCTGCTCCTACCGCCAGAATAGAGCTGTTTCTCAACGGCAGCTGCCGGCCAGCCATGTGCGTGTGGGGTGCTGTGCCTGGTGCCTGCCCTGGACCGGGGGGGGGGGGGGGGGGGCGGTTAGAGGCACAGTGTCAACCTCCAGCCAAGCTGCTCACAGAGTACGGGCGTCCTCCTCACTGTCACTCCTGTCCACTGGCTGAACGCAGGGAACTCTGGAGGTCCCAGAAGGACAGAATGAGACTTGATTTCTACCTTTCCCTTTCTGTGCTCGGTGGATTTTTCTTTGCCATAACTATGTATTCTTTGTAGTTAAAAAAAAAAAAAAAACACTAGCTAATAAAAAAAGGGATGTTAAAAAGTCTCCATTGAGAACTGTTTTGGAAGAAGATGACTCCAGTTCCGTGGAGTGAGGGGGAGGAAGCGTGTTTGGAGGAGCCGAGGTGTGGGTGGGAAGCAGGCACTGGGAGGCCCAGAATGTTCAGCTTCCCTCTCAAGACGCTTGGCTCAGAAGAGAGGGAGGGTGACTGTGGGTGTTGGATGAATAGTTTCTGCTGCTCCATGGACAGCTCGGTTAGTTTCCAGGCAGCTGAACCTCAATCTCTCAGGCACTATCTGTGGCTAGCGTGGCCTGACCGTGGGGACACTCTCGGGGTGCTCTTTGGGGATAACTCCGGATTCCTTCTTTCTCAGTCTGGGCTTAGCTCCTTCCCCACACTGAAGCCTACCCTCCCTTTTCCCTGGGGGTGGGCCCCTTAAATCAGTGCTTTTCACACTTTAATGTGCATCTGAACCTCTCTGGGGGGGGGGGGCGGTGGCTTGCTGGGATGCAGATTCTAACTGGGTAAGTCTGGGGGGGGCCTGAGACTCTGCATTTCTGACCAGCTCTGCAGCGAGGCTGACCTGCTAGTGCACGGACCACCATGGCAGGAGCAAGGTCTTATAGGAGTCCTGGTGATAGGCGCACAAGGCGCATACCCAGCAAACGTTCACTGCATTCAGTGGAATTAGCTCGCTCTTCTTCTTTTTATTTAGTTTTTATTGAGATGTAACTGACATATAACATTAGTTTCAAGTGTGCAACGTGACTCGCTATATGTATATACCGCCAAACGATCACCACAATAAGTCTAGTTAGCATCCATCACTACAGTGACATTTTTTTCTCCTGATGAGAACTTCTAAGATCTAGTCTCTTAGCAACTTCCAAATATACCATATGATTAACTGTAGTCACCATGCTGTAGAGTTCAAGTCTTTTTGATTTTTATAAAGCTAATCACCCGTCCCTTCACCCTCTCCTGCCACAGTCCTATTATCTCCTTTTCTCCCCCAAGTTCTTGAAATAAAGCTCAGTGGCTCCACCTGCCCCCCTCACATGCATCCCCGACGTGTCCCTTCTGCCACCCACCCCATCACCCTGTGCAGCAGCGCTCCCTGAGGACACCCCCAAACAGCAATCCCAGTTCTGTCCTGGTCTTGTCACACTTCCCCGTGGTATCAGAGGCACCCACTCCCTACTTCGTGAGAAATGTGTTTTGTCCTGGCTTTGGGAACATCTTTTGGTCTTGTCCATACATATTTAAGAGATTTTCCCTCCACTTCCCATTTCCCTCCTCGTGCCTCAGTTAATGATCCCACTATCCACCAGTTGCCCCAGCAGCTCCCACATCTAGTCCATAAGCAAATCCAGCTGGTAACCTCCCACCCAGTCTCCTCTGACGCTGGCCCCAGCCAGCTCAGGAGCGGGCACGGCTTCCTCGTCCATGGTCAGAGCTGCAGGGAACAGCTCAGCACTTTTCTCCTCGAGCGAGGCACCGGCTTCTAGTGTCCATTCCGAGCCAGCTCGCTCTCGTGTGACCCTCCCCAGGGGTACCAGCACCTGGGGGCCACCAAGGGGGACCAAGGCTACCAGTGATGGTACCAAGTGGTGGCTTAGGGGATCTTCACCCCCTCACAGTTTCTCAAAGACAATCTCTGTGAAAGTAGAGAGAGGAAGGGTGGGGGGGGCAGAGCACCCCTGAAGGGCAGGTGAAGCCGGCAGATTGGCTCCTCTACAAATGTCTGACTGCCCCAACACAAGGGGGCCTCCGCCCAGCAGGCACTTCCACCGCATTCCTCTGGCTGAGCCACTCTCCCACTCTCCCACTCTGCATGATGATGAGTTCAGACCTTCTCCACCCTCTGCCAGTGATCAGAGCCTGCCCTTGCCTGCCCGTCTGCTGCCGAGCTCACATCATACTCCAGAGAGAAGCCGTTCGGATGGAATGTCCTCACTATCCTGCTACCAGACACATAGGGTTTTCCACAATGACCAACCCCAGGCTGAGGCTGCAGGTGTCAGCCCAGTGGCCTCTGAAGCCAGTGTCTCCATCTCCACCTTCCAGTGTTCTCTGCCTGTAACGGCCATGGAGGTTCCACCCTCCACCTCTGCCAGGGTCCATTCTAAGGACCTGTCAGGCCCTCCCAGTTCTGAATGCTCCCCAGGCATCTGCAAACTCTCCAGCTGATAATTGGGTGAGTCAATGAGTTTATGTTATTTTTTAACACCAAGCTTTACAATCTCACACTCCAGAGTCCCTGGGGCTACTACGGTTTGCAGGGCGGAGCTGCAAGCCTGCCCCACTTCCTGCAGCATCACAGTGCCCCCTCGTGGGAGGTGATCCAACTGCAGCTGTTGGAGTGAGCTCCCCACATCCCCCCCCCACCCCGCTGCCCCCTGCAGCCTGCCCCTCTGCAATGCTCCCCCTCCCATGCAGGGAGAAATTAGCCCCAGACAGGAGTCCTTTCCATCTTGCCCCCCACACACATGCAAGTGTTCCAGAATACATTAAGCTCCATGGTTGCAAAGGGTTAGTGGGGGCTGGCTTTCTGATCATGCAGGGAGTAAGGAAAACTGTGCACAGGGCTGCTGGGAAGTCAGTCTGCTCCTCACATATCATCCAGGCCTCTGCTGTGCCCAACGCCACGTGTATGATGAGTCAGTAATACTTCTGCACGGTCTAAGGCCTGCCCAAACTGTACAGACCTGGATTCTTGTCCAGGCTATGGTGTAGACAGTCCAGCTCTGCATTTCAGATCTGGAAAGCATTCAGGATGCTCCAGCACGATGAGCTAGCAGATGCTCTTGTCTTGTCCAGTTCTACCTTTTCCTGTCTCCAGGCCTTTGCTCTTCTTCCTGCCTGGGGCACTTTCCCTGGTCTTCCCATGGCTCAGTCCTTTTCTCCTCCAGTCTCTGTTTACCTGTCACGACTCTCAGATATCACTCTCTACACCCCGTGGTTTATTTCCTGCAAAGCTCTAAGCAGGATCTGTCATCATCTTGCTTATCTGGTTGTATATCTAATGCCTTTCTCCCCAGTCGGTCTGCAAACCCCATCAGGAAAGGATGGTGTCATCCCTGCTGACTGTGATATCTCTGGTCCGCATCCCTGTGCCATCCCGTTAGAGGCAGCCAAAAACCAATGGCTCACGCCGGCTCAAATGGAGAACACGGGAGGGAATCAGCACCCGGATCGAGAAGACCTGAGCTCCTTGAAGAAACCCAGCAGGCCAAGCTCTTCTATAGAAAGGGCTTCTCCAAGTGCAGTCACTGCTCATCCGTCACGTGCAAGCAATTCACGGACAGAGCTTACCTGTGTTACAGTTATGTGTTCATTTTAATGTATTTTAGAAAACTGGAACTAGCACACCACCTTCGTTTCACAGATTTCATTGCTGAGGGTGAGGCTTAACTACGCGGCGAACGCAGAAAATGTGAACTGATCTAAAGACGAATGTTCAGTAAATAATAGTACAAATGGCACATGAATACGGAAGAAAGGAGATCCTTCGATGACTGAAGTCTGGGATCCTCTGGCTCAAAGCAATGCTGGGCCGAAGGGAATCCAAGCCAGAGTGATGTGGACCTATACTCATTTGGCAAACAATTATTAAGTGCCTACTGTTTGCTAGCCACTGCACTAGGTGCTGAGGCATGGCTCTAAATAAAACAGATGTAGCATGAAGCCTCTAATCTGGTGTGAGAGGTGACAAATAAATGCGGAATTACAATGTGGGGTGAAGGAAAAGGAGAGCAAGCATAACAAGGGAACTGAGTGGCCAGAGAGACCCTGGAGGGGACATTTGAGCAGAAGGTCAAGAGGTGGGTATAGGCTTGGGTGAAAAGACCAAGGAAGACAGGAAAAGACAACAGGATAAGAAAAAACGGTATGAATGAGGTAAGATGGTACTGCAGAGAAGCTAAAAATGTATCAGCAAATGACACTGGTAGCAAGAAAGAGCAGAATTAGTGACATAGAAAATTAAAATCAGAACACACTTGAATTTGATCTTGGGCTTCTCAAGGAAGGGTCCACAAGACTGAACTGATGAGGGAGGAGGTGACGTGGAAGACAGAATTGTCATAGGCAATGCACAGTCTACAGTGTTATTGAAGAGGAAATCTGAAACAAATTGGGCAGAGTGATAGGCCAAGATTTCATTAAAGAGATATTTATGAATAAAAGATGGCTATGGGGGCAGATCAAAGGCCAGCTTTGTCCTAATGAAATAAAACCCACATCCAGGAATCTATCCATCCATCCACCCACCCATCCATCCACCCATCCACCTACCCATCCATCCATCTCTCCATCACCCCATCCATCCATCCATCCATCCACCCACCCACCCATCATCCATCCATCCATCCACCCATCCATCATCCATCCACCCATCCATCATCCATCCACCCATCATCCATCCACCCATCCACCCACGCACCCACCATCATCTATCTATACAAACACACATCAGGACAAACATTTTAAATTATACAAAGACTGCAAAAGTTCTTTAAGTATTACAGGTACCCAAAATGGCTAAAGCAAACAAAATGAGTTTTCTACAAATTCAAGCCAGACAAGGACTTTGAAACAGCATCAAATGCTAGAAAACCACAGATTATCATCTATAGAGCTTTGCAGAAAAAAAAAAAATTGTGACTTTCAGTACTTAGCCAATTTGCTTGTGAAGGCAAAAGAAAAGCATCACAAGATGTGCAATAGCTTTAAAAGCATTCCACCTTTCTCCAAAAAGTTCCTTGAAAATGAAAGCAATGATCTATGTGATGGTGACAAAGAATTCGAGAACGGGGAAGTTGTGCATAAAAGGGCAATGACTGGGATCAAACAAGTGGGAAGTCCAGATAAACAACAAATTCTGCTTGTAATATCATGATTTTCCTTTAAGAAATTGAAAAAATTAATCAACAATAGTTAAAAATTAGTAATTTGATAAATCAAACCCAATATCCCAGATTAAATTAGTAAAGAAGTTGGTGACAGAGGAAGAAGGGGAGGGTGGCAGAGTGTGAAAGTATATAAGACTCTTTCCCAAAGGGCACTGCCTCCTCATTTTCTCTATTGGAGCAGAGTGTAATGAACAATTCAAAACAGGACATGTATCTTCCAAAACACTGGAAAATAAAGAAGCAAAGATAATGCAGCTCATATAACAAAGGAGACGGGAAAAGAAAGCCAGGGGGAAAAATAGCCAAAACTGTAGAGCAAGATGACAGAAGTGTACAAGTAGGAATGACTGTGGTAATATTAAAAATTACTGAAAATAGGCTTAACACTCTAATTTTTAAAAATAACAACAATAAAGATTTCTCATTCTAAAATAAAACCTAGTCATTTTTGTGTTTATAAGACCACCCCAGAACACAAGGACAGAAACATTTCATATGAAAATGGAGAGGTTCAGATACATCAGGAAAATGCCAGTCTAAAAGAGACCTGGAGTCATGATATTAATACCAGAAAAAGGAGAATCCAAGGCAAAGACATTAAATGAGACAAAGTGGATCATTTAATAACAATTAAAGGGCCCGAGTCCCAGTAGAACTTCCATCTAACATGGTGGATCAAACACAGTGTTCATCTCCACTCCCTCTCAGGTCACCACTAAATTGATAATGAATGGATAAAAAATATAGTCTACATAGTAAAAGAAAGGGTAAGGAGCTGGTGGCAGACAATGAAGAGAGACATATTTTTGGAAGAAGGGAGGCCGACGTGTGAGGGTATTGGAAGAGAGAGCCATAAGTGGCTCAGGGAGGGGAGGGGGGTCACTAATGAAAAGAAAGTGGATTCTGGAACTGGAGCCACCAGGGAGCCTGGTGGGGTGAGCGGCACAGGCGAACATATAGTCAACAGTCAGGGTCCTATAGATCTCTATAAGCAGCAGCTACATTGCAGAGCTTGCCCCCAACCCTCAGCCCAACCTAGGCCACTGCCCTGCTCCTGTCAGGGCAGAGGAGGGGAGATTATGCTTTGGAGCTGCTGAGCCAGGCAGCCCCCGAACACCCTCACAGTGGAGTGGGCCGAGACACCTGCCAGAATGCCGACAGGCAGGCCCTCTTACCCTAGGCTGACAAGCAGAAGCTCCCTGACCAGCCAAGATTTCGAGTAGTATCTACCAAAGCATAATTTATTAAAAGAAAAGCTGTCACGTCCCATTGAGATCCATTATCATTACATCTAATACAAAATCATAATTCAGCACAGAAATAGGTCAGAAGAAAAAAAATGATCATCTCTCAACAGATTCCGGAAAGGCACTTAGTAAATTCAACATCCATTACTAATCAAGAAAAAAAAAATAATAATCTTAAGAAACCAGGAAGGCTGCCTCTTTAACATGAAAAAAAGAACATCCACCTCTAACCCACAGGCACTGGCATATTGAAGGAAATAATACCAACAGCTAACATTTAGTGAGAGCTATGGGGCAGGTATGGCTCGAAGTACTTTCACATGTATTATCTCATTTAAACCTCATCACAGTATCACCAGGTAGGTATTTGTATGAGCCTGGTTATTCATGCAAAGAAATTTGGCACAGAGAAGTAACCCGCCCGAAGACCCAAGGTACTGATTGGTAAAGCCAGGCTAAAAACCCAAGCATTTTGACTCTAGTGACTCCGTGCTGGTAACCCACAGGCTCTGAGTCTTATTAAAGTTAGGCAAGACAAAGATGCCTGCTAACACAATTAATATTTAATATTGTTTTATAATTTATAGATAGTTCAATTAAAACTTCAATAAATGGAGAGATGGGAAGTCATAACATTAGAAAGACATCCATTCTTTTCAAATTAATCTATAAATCAAATGTAACAGCAATCTAAATCCCAAGAGGATTTAAAAAATTGAATTTGACATGACAATTACAAAGTTTCTTTTGGGTGAATAAATTAAAGGTAAGAGCTAATGCATCATGCTGGAAGGAAGGACCACGGGCAGGAAACTACAAGGTCACACAATATACACTATGAAGCTAACTGAAACAGTGTGGTTCCGGCTGGGGAGAGGCAAGTGGTTGAGCAGAATCTGAAATCAGAAATAAGCACAACTACACAAAAAGCACATGGTAAAGGTGGCATTTTAAGTCAGCTGGGAAATTATGGCCCATTGGGACTTTGTTGGGGGCAATTAGCAAATCGTCTGGGGAAAAAAATGGAATCAAATTTCCTCATTCACACCTACACCAATGTGAATTCAAAATGAATGAAGTAATTCAAAGTGAAAAAACAGTGGAGTAAGGGATTCAAATATCAATAAATATGTATATATTCTTGAGAACTGCGAAGGCTTTATACTCATAATACCAAAGGAAGAAAGCAAAGCAAAAGACTTTCATATAACCACATAAAAATTTTAAAGTTTTGGGAGACAAAAAAAAAAAATCACCATAAGGGGAAATAAAATGCAAAGGAACAAACTGTGCTCTACATAATAGATAAATGTTTAATATCTGTAACAAATCAGTAAGGAAAACAGCCCACCAGAAAACTGAGGGAAAGACACAATTCCTGAAAGAAGATATAAAATTGGAAAAATATTAAAATTCATCAGGTATCAAAGAAACACAAATTAAATCCAAAGGCAGCATTTTGACCTATCACAAAATTGAGAATTATTTAGTGTTATCCATGGTGCACAGAAACCTGCTAGGTTTTGCAAATAAGTTTACATTTTATGGAAGGCACTCATTAGAATTTATCATGTTGAAATGTGAAGGTATTTGCAGGCAGATATGTATTTTAAGGATGTCCAACATCTGCTTAAAGTGGTAAAAGATAATACTAGAAACAACCTAAATGTATATGCATTTAGGTAATGTTATGCTGTGATTATAAATAATGTTTCAGAAAATAAGACATGGGGAAAAAAAGAAGTCAGAAAACATTACATACACATGATAGGTGGTCTCTGTGTGCAAGTGTGTATACTTGGATATCAAAAGGAAGGACATAGTTACCCCATATTCTGGTATCCCCTACCTCTCCTAACCATATGTAAAAATAGATGACCTGCTGTTCTTGATACTTTTCCTGAAAGATGTGTAGAACAGCCTGCTTGATATTCATACAAAACCCTTCCACACTTTGCTCCCAAAGCATTTAAAATTTACGAATTTTAAATAGGAAAATTCAGTATAGAGAAATAGTCCATTTTAGCCAAATAACTTATAATAGCAACTTCAAAAAGAAAATAAGGTGTAGATGCATAGACTATACTGGATGATACAGAAGAATATCAGGGTGGGCCTCCAGGAAGGAAAACCAGAGGGCTAACAGTTGGGAGGAAACTCATTTTCCATGACATATCCTTTTTGTATCCTTTGACTTTTTTTGTCAAATGCATTTTTTTTTCTTTTCTTTAAAGAGAGAGAGTGCGTGTGTGCGAGCAGGAGGGGCAGAGGGAGCGGGGGAGAGAGCATCCCCAGCAGGCTCCATGCCTAGTGCAGAGCCCGATGTGGGGCTCCATCCCATGACCCTGAAATCATGACCTGAGACGAAATTGAGTCAGATGCTTAACCGACTGAGCCACCCAGGCACCCCTCAAATGCATTTTGTTTTTTTTCAAATGAAGAGTGCAGAAGAGGAAAAATACAGGCTTTGGGGCCAGGCATGTCTAAGTTTGAATCTCTGTTTTGCCACTCACTCATGTGCAGCCTCCGGCAAGTCACTAACCTCTCTCAGTTTCCCCATTAAAGGGGGAGAAAATAGAAGTTAGTCTGTAGGATTGTGGGAAGGATTGATGATGTATGGAAATTTCCCAGTGTGTTGGCTGGTGCATAGTAGGCGCTTGTTAGTTGTTGTTATCATGATTAATCTTGTACCTGCCTGAGACTGGAAGGAGAGCTGGAGCAGAATGTAATTATCCATGTTGGAACAAAGCCAGGATACCTGAGTCTTGCAAAACATGCTGTTGAATGTTCAATCAAGATATGTAAGTACACACAGCCACAGAACATACCCAGTGCTTTCCCCTAGAGTTCGGGAAGTAAAATGCATTTTACCATGGCACATCTGCTCATTTTTTAAAATTCCACAACTAATTAACCAGAATCCTCATCAGCAATCTCCTTGTGGATTAACTAAACATGTCAGCAAACCCTGGCCCTTTTCTGTTAAACACAAGCGATTTCTTCTACCCACTAGCGCCTCCAGCAAGATACTGAATGCCTGGGGAGTTGAACAAAAAACAAAATCCAACTTTTACTTAACCTAGTGGAAGGAATTTCTCATGCTGGAGGTCAGTGTGATAGCTCTTGAAATTTAGGAAGGCACATTAACTTAGCGGTGAAACCCCACAGGCTCTGGAGTCTGTCTGATTTGACTTCTAATTGATCACCCCTTAGCTGAGAAGTCACTGGTAAATTACTTGACCCTCTGTAAGCCTCATTCTTCTCATCTGTGAAATGGGGCCAATTATGGTGCTTACCTCATAGGATTATTCTAATAGTTAAGGGTAAAGATGGCTAAGGATTAAATGTATACATTATATCAGTGGTGCTCGGCAAGGCCTCAAAAAAACGTTAACAAAACAAACAGACCTATGTGCTTTTCGTAAGAAGATCCAAAGGGAGGATAATGTCCTCATGGGTGCAATGGAGAGAAAGATGTATGATGTACATACATCTTTGCGTAGAAAGATGTAGGACGTACGTAGCTTCACTCTCTTTAGGGAACCCTGTAAATGACCAGGAAAAACAGTTGCAAAGAACAACCACATTGTCCTCTGTGTTAAGCTTATAAATGATTTGCTTATTAAGTATTACTTATTAAGTATCTCCAAGACAAAAAGAGAGGAAAACTGTTTAAAGGTATGATTCCATTATAATCAAAGCCATATACTGTGTGTCCCCTGTACTTCAACAAAAAAACAAAAACACAAACAGTTCAATGGTTTAAAGGGGAAGAACATACAGCGATGCTCCTTTAAGAAGAAAATCCCTTTAGAAAACCCCAAAGTCTGGTTATTATTGTGATTATCTAATGGGATCTCTCATATATGAACAATATTCAAGGGATGGCTGTCATATAAATGTGATTAATTATTATTTAACTCTACACACTTATTAGAAAAGTAATTTTCTGATTAGTAAGGAGGTCAAAGGAGAGATGTCAGAAGTTTTTTGTTTCCCTTTCTGATTGTACAAGATTGTCTCGAGGGAGACATGGGTTTTTCCTTATAATACCAAGAATCTTGAAATGGAAGAAGGTAGCCACTATGTAACTGCTATACCTTCAAATCAAACCTAAAAATAGTCATTGCTCCAAAGGCAGTTCTTTGGTCTGTTTTATTTTTAAAGAAATATTTTTGCCAAAAGTCCATTATTTTCCAACTGAGAGCCTTTCCCCTAAGGTTAGGAACAAGATAAGGATGTCCACTCTCACCAGGTCTATTCAAGCTAATTCTGGAAGTCCTAGCCATAGCAATCCGACAACAAAAAGAAATAAAAGGCATCCAAATTGGTAAGGAAGAAGTAAAACTTTGACTATTTGCAGATGACATGATACTATATAAAGAAAACCCAAAAGATTCCACCAAAAAACTGTTAGAACTGATAAACAAATTCAGTAAAATCATAGGCTACAAAATCAATCTACAGAAATCTGTTGCATTTCTGTACACCAACACTGAAGCAGGAGAAAGAGAAATTAACAATCCCATTTACAATTGCACTAAAAATAATAATATGCCTATGAATAAACCTAACCAAAGAGGTAAAAGACCTGTACTCTGAAAACTATAAAACACTGATGAAAGAAATTGAAGAGGACACAAAGAAATGGAAAGACATTCCATGCTCATGGATTGGAAGAACAAATTTTTTTTCTTGAAAGAACAAATATTGTTAAAATGTCTATACTACCCAAAACAACCTACACAATTAATGCAATCCCCATCAAAATACCACCAGCATTTTTCACAGAACTAGAACAAACAATCCTAAAATTTGTATGGAACCACAAAAGACTCCGAATAGCCAAAGTCCTCTTGAAAAAGCAAAGCAAAGCTGGAGGCATTGCAATTCTGGACTCCAAGGTTATATCACAAATCTACAGTAATCAAAACAGTATGGTACTGGCACAAAAACAGACACACAGATCAACAGAATAGAACAGAAAACCCAGAAATAAACCCACAATTATATGGTCAATTAATCTTCAATGAAGCAGGAGAGAATATGCAATGGGAAAATGTCTCTTCAACAAATGGTGTGGGAAAACTGGACAGGGACACGCAGAAGAATGAAACCGACCACTTTCTTACACCGTACACACAAAGATAAACTCAGAACGGATAAAAGACCTCAATGTGAGAGGTGAAACCATGAAAATCCTAGAAGAGAGCACAGCAGTAGTTTCTCTGACTTTGGCTCTAGCAACATTTCTCTAGGTATGTCTCCTGAGGCAAGGGAAATAAAAGCAAAAATAAACTCTTGGGACTTCATCAAAATAAAAAACTTCTGCACAGCAAAGGAAACAGTCAACGAAACTAAAAAGTGACCTACTGAATGGGAGAAGATATTTGCAAATGACATATCTGATAAAAGGTTAGTATCCAAAATACATAAAGATATGATACAGAGGCCCCTGGGTGGCTCAGTCCATTAAGACTCTTGATTTCAGCTCAGGTCATGATCTCAGGGTTGTGAGATGGCGCCCCACGTCAGGCTCCACACTGGGCATGGAGCCTGCTTAAGATTCTCTCTCCCTCTGCCCCACCCCCCATAGTAAAAAAAAAAAGAAAGAAAAAAGAAATGATACAACTCAACACCCAAAAAACAATCCAATTAAAAATGGTCAGAAGATGGGGCACCTGGATAGCTCAGGTGGTAAAGCATCTGCCTTTGGGTCAGGTCACGATCCCAGGGTCCTGGGATGGAGCCCAGCAATGGGCTCCCTGCCCCATGGGAAGCCTGCTTCTCCCTCTCCCACTCCCCCTGCTTGTGTTCCTTCTCTCGTTGTGTCTCTCTCTGTCAAATAAATAAATAAAATCTTAAAAAAAAAAAAGTTAAAAATAGAACTACCCTCTTATCCAGGCATTGTACTCCTGGGTATCTACCCCCCAAAAATACAAAAACACTAACTCAAAGGGACACATGCACCCCTATGTTTATATCAGCATTATCTACAATAGCCATATTATGGAAGCAGCCCAAGTGTCAATCAATAGATGAATGGATAAAGAAGATGTGCTACATATATATAAGAGAATATTAGCCATAAAAGGAATAAAATCTTGCCATTTGCAGAAACATGGTTGGAGCTAGAGTGTATAACACTAAGTGAAATCAGTCAGAGACAAATACCACATGATTTCACTCATACGTGGAATTTGAGAAACAAAACAAATGAGCAAAGGAAAAAGAGACACAAACCAAGAAACAGATTTTTCCACCCAAGAAACAGACTCTTAACTACAGAGAACAAACTGATGGTGACCAGAGGGGAGGAGGGTGGGGGGATGGGTGAAACAGATGAGGGGCATTAAGGAAGGCTCTTGCTGAGATGAGCAGGGGATGATGTATGGAAGTGCTGAATCACTATATGGTACACCTGAAACTAACATAACACTGTATGTTAACTACACTGGAATTAAAAATTAATTTTTTAAAAATGCATTATGTCCCAGGAGAAGGTTATAGGCAATTCTCAAATCCCAGTTCTTAACCCCACCTCCTTAGTTGTGGTAAAAACAAAACAAAACAAAAACCAAAAAACCTGCTGAATGTGTAAAGCATGACCCCAAGGAGAATGTTTCAATGTAGTAAACACTCGGGCCTGGGTGGCGGTCCAGCGTCTCCTAACTCAAGGTCGAGGCACATGGAGCAAGTCACAACAGCTCTCAGACTCAGTTTCCACACATACGAAATGGAGAAAGTAGTATATTTCTGAGATGCATAGTTTTATGTGTCAGTTTGCCTGGGGTGTGGGAGGCCCAAGTAGCTGGTTAAACAGTATTTCTGGGGGTGTCTGTGAGGGTGCTTCTGGAGGAGATTAGCACTTGAATACAGAGTAAATCCTGAGTAAAGAGATCCACATTATCTGATTTGGAATAAAAAGGCAAAGAAAGGGTCAGTTCACTTTCTGTTCTTGAGCTGGGAGGTCCAGCTTTTCCTGCCTTCTGACCTTGGGGCTCCTGGTTCTCAGGCCTCCAGACTCGGACTGAATTTATCACCAGCTTCCCTGGTTTTCC
This sequence comes from Eumetopias jubatus, assembly GCF_037043125.1. Lineage (NCBI taxonomy): Eukaryota > Metazoa > Chordata > Mammalia > Carnivora > Otariidae > Eumetopias > Eumetopias jubatus. The sequence goes on along the minus strand of NW_028274818.1, from coordinate 86,827,985 downwards.
ATTTTGCAGACAGCAGATTGTGGAACTTCTCAGCCTCCATAACCGCGTGAGCCAATTCCTATAATAAATCTCCTCTTATATATAATCTATATATATCCTATTGGTTCTGTTTCTCTGGAGAACCCTGACAAATACAGTTTCTTACAGGGCTTCTGTGAGGATTAAATAAAATGTATACAAAATGTTAGTGCAGTGCCCTGCATGCAAACAATGTAATAATGTTCTGCTCAGCCTCACTTTCTACTTGTTATCATTGCCACTATGTTTGATTTTGGTTGTAAATTTATCACCCAGATTTTTAAGTCAGAAGCTTTCATTGTTCTCTGCACTTCCTCCTTTGTCTATTTTCAGAAATACCTGTGTGCATGGGTATCTCCAGGTTTTTCTATTCGTGTTATTGTTACTTGTATTTTGTGATGGTTTCATATTTGTATATTGTGTTTGTATTGTATTTCAGGTAAACACATCTATGTGTGTCTAGAGTATAAGGGAAGATAGGTTGATCTCGATTTTCATGATGCAAGGTTATTATAATTTCAACTCCTTCCTTCAACAGTCATTGAGAAGCTCAGTTGCTGGTGCCAGGCACTGTCCTTGGTGCTGAGAGCAAATATTTGGCCTGAATGAAGGGCTCATAATTTAGCTGAGGAGACAAATAGCTACAGAACAAGGAGAAATGGTGAAGGGGAACTTGCACTGAACGTACAATGAGGGCAAGTGAGGAGGTGACCTGTGGGTCTACTCCAGAAAGTACAAGAGTGATAAGACTTCTCAGAAAGAAGATGTGGAACTAGAAAAGTAAGAATGTGCCCAATGGGCAAGGGAAGGGAAAGCATCAAATGCAAGCAGAGTGTGTTAGCAAGCATGTGGCATTCTAGGGCAAGAAAGCTCAGGGTGGCAAGAATGAAAGGTGAGTATGAGGCAGTGGGTGGAAAATTCAGGTAGGGGTCAAACACAGGGGTGCCTTTCATGGCATCCTTTGGAGTCTGACCTTCATGTGGTAGTTGATGGGTAGCCATTGTGGGAGTGACAAGACGAGTGTACCACAATCAGACTCATACTTTAGAATGGGACCCAAAAATGCCCACAGGGGCCAGACAGATGACATCTATAAGAAGCCCATTGAGTTGGTTCTTGGGGAACTGGAGAGCCTATGTCCCACCTCAATAAGGCAGCTACTCCTCAGCTGCAGGAATTGCTGCCATGCAGGCTTGATATGGAAACGTGAGTTTCATGTTGAATAGCTTGATATTTAGATGCTGACATCTAATGACTTTTAGAAAATCCCCCACCATGTAGACCAAAAAAATCATATTCTAGTAGAGCATGATGATGGCTTAAGACGTCCAAAATGCAACCTCTGATGGAAGTGTGGAAGGGGCAGACGTTGGAGGGAAAGAGACATGTGTGCAAGCTTTCTTAATACAGTAGGAATGACAAAGGCTTGAAGTCACCGTGTGGTTGGGAAGGGAGCATGAGGTGTGTGTGTGGAAAGTCTAGTCTATGGTGACTCTCCAGCTTTTGACTCAAAGGGCGAAGGGAGGAAAACTGACACTCGCCAAGGTAGGGAATCTGAGAGGATCAACAGGGTAAGGGGTAGGCAGAGGAGCTCATCAGCTCAGGTTTTGCATGACTGAGTTTGGGATGCTGAGGAGATCATTTATGGTCGGCACTGGGAAACCCAAGCTAAGAGAGCAGGAGAGATCTGGAAGGTTGGATCTGAGGGGGTGCAGCCTGGAGGAACTCCTCCAGAAACAGCCTATGAGCAGTGAGAGAACCACGGGAAGCACAAGAGCTTGATGGGCTGGCACAGGAAGGAGACCTGGGTGGAGGACTTTGAAGAACAGGATGAGAAGAGAGGAGAACCAGAAACATGTGACTGCTGGTTGCCCCCTAAAGCCTATTACCCCCTGTCCCCGCAGTACTAGAGCCTCTCGTGTCAGTTGCACATGGGTCCGCCAAGGGAAAGACCACACTTCACAGCCTTCCTTGCAGCTCAGTGTGGCCACTGCGTCTAAGCCAACCAGATGCAAGCAGATGTGATGTGTGCCCACACTGCACCCCTACACCCATGCCTGCACCTTGCTTCCTGCTGAGCCACCCTGGACTATGGGGGTAAGAACAATACTCCAGGGATAGAGGAGCAACATGGTAGAAGGGGTGTGGGTCCCTGGTTGATGGTATGGAACAGAGCCGCCTCGTGCTAGCCCTGGACTGCCTCCCCACACTGGTAAAGTAAGAGATGCATCAACTTCCATCTCAGTCCAGCCAGTATTAATGTGGCTCTGTCTATATTTTAACTAACTCTCTGGAGAAGTGGAAGACAAGGGATAATATAGTTTCTAGAAGGAGCAAGGTGGTCAGTAGTGTCTAATGCTGTAAACAAGCCAAAGAAGTTTTCTTTAAAAAGTAGCCCTTGTGTTTATAAGATCATGAGATGATGGGTGGTCTCAGAGAGAAATGAGTGTGAGAGCATGTGTCAGCTGGTCAGCTCTGAATGAGAAAGACCCATGATGGTGTTAGGGAATGTCTAGGTTTGATTTCCCCCCAGAAAGCATCACAGAGACAAGGATTTGAGTGCAAGAAAGGTGACACTGAATGCAATAAGGTGATATCAACTTACTGGAAGGTGATATTAGGAGACACCAGAGAACAGGAAAAGGAGGTAAGGACAGAAAGGCCAACAGAAGTGTTATCAAGCCAGCTACCACTGTGGGCAACTGCAGTGCAATCCTGCTGGCAGCTCTGGGAGACGGTATGGAACCCACCCCAGAGTCGTCCCAATGGAAGAACCCTGGAGTATCTATCCACCGAGCCTCCATCTGTTATTGATGGAGTGCGGGCTCTGGGGCTGAGAACTCGCCAGCACTGAGTGCCCTCCTGAGGCCACGCGTGCTTCTGCTGAACCACAGCCTGCAGTGTGTGTGGGTGATGACCAGACAGGGGCTGCTTGGGGCGCACGCGCGCGTGGAAACAGGTGGGCGGGAGATGGGAGGCTGGAAGGGAGCAAGGTCTCCTGCTGAAGGGCGGTAAAGTGCAGCAGAAGACTTCAAGCAACCTGGAAGTTCTGAAGTGGCCCCTGGGGGATGGGTGTGGGAGGCCACTAGGCATGCACCAAAACAAATGCTTAGAAATGCTAGGGACTCTGATGAAGTCTGTGGCTCAGAATCCCAAAGTGGAATCGACGATCACACGGGGACAGCTTTAAAATGTGAGGTTATGAAGCACCACAGAAGAGGGGGGCAAAGGTCTCCTTTGGTTCTTGAGTTTGTTTTGTTTTTAAATCCATGAAAACAGAAGCCACTTTCTAGGCAGTGTGAATGCATCTGCACCGGGCCCACTACTGTATGCTGTGCAAGAGCTTTCCTGCCCGAGGGTGCGTGGCCAGGGGGGACGCGGGGGGCAAATCCTGTCTCCGTCTGGTTCACCTCGCCGTGAGTCTCCAGATGCAGCCGGGCTCACCAGGAGTGTGGCCTCTGTCACTGCTGCAGGAGGCTGGCGCCGGCCCTTGGCCACATACAAGGGACCCCCATCCACCAAGGTCACGGCCAAATGTGGATCTCCAAAGGGGGATCATCCAGGTCCCGTGTCCAGTGGAGTAATGCGAGCACCCCCTTACCTTATAGCACCCCTCCCCAAGTTATCCTTGCCAAGAAAGGTCTTCTGCCTATTAGTATCAGGGAGAGCAAAGAAAAGCTCTATTTCAGTTTGTTTATTGCTCTAAAGCATCTGTTACTTTGCTATGTTTTGCGGGGAAACTTGGCATCTTATATTCATAAACAGGCTGCTTTGGGTTTAATTGTGCAGCTAACTTGAACTATCAAATGGGATCTGTGCTGGCCTGGAGAGGTTTTTGAGGGAGAAGCAAATGAGCCTTGAGAGCTCCTTTGCTTAGAAGATAATCTACATGCTAACTGTACCCCTGAAAATGATGCACAGTTAGCTCTCAGTCTTAGGGTGCAAGGGAGCCTGGGCTCCCACACGAGTTACGAGAAGGCAGCTGATCTTCAAGACCTGACCCTCACAAAGAGCTTGGCTGGGTCTGGGAGAGTCTGAAATCTCTTGCTCCCAGCCCTTTGGTGTCCGGTGACCAGTCCATGTGCATCAGACCTTCTGCGTCGCTCCCAAGACTTCATCTGTTCCTGACCCACCAGGTGAGGCAGGTGATGGTCCTCCAGGGAAGGCCCCCACTCTATCCCCAGTAGAGGAGCATCTCTGGTAAAAATCCAGGACCAAAGGGAATCCACAGGGACATACACTGAGGCCACTCTCATAGGAAGTGAGATGTGAGGGCAAGAGCCCCAAGTTCAAACACTCTGTTCTTCCGGGGGTTTTTGCTGCTTCTGCCAACAACCCCCCCTCCAGGGCCTTTCGGGGATTCTCCTGCACTAGAAGCTTCAGGGAACAAGGCAAGAAGACTTTCCTCCGCCAAGCCACTGCTCACCAAACCTTCAGTGGCAGGGCAGAAGCCAGGGCTCAGGTGGTGGCGGTGCATCATGTAAGTGTGACAGAAGCACAATGGTTTAGAGCTGAAGATGCCTCCAGCAACAGGAATGATGGTCAGGGCCGATGTCTGGGTGGGATCGGACGCTGCCTAACTTTTCACAGGGGGTAAAATGGACAGCAGATGGTTTTTCCCTCAGTTTTACAGATGGGAGAACTAAGGCTGGAAGAGTTACCTGAGATCATCTAGCTTGGAGATGGTGGAGGTTTGACCCAAATCCATCAGACCCAGAGCCTGCCCCGGAGGGTGATACTGCCTGGCCTGTCCTTACGATCCAGGGAGATCTGGATGTGAATCTCCTTCTGTTACGGAGTCCTATGCCCGGGGCCACGGACACTCCTGCCAAAACTTACATTCTCTTGGAAAAACACAGTGAATGAAGCTTCCGCTTCTTCAGTCTTGGCAGGAACTCCAATTTGGAGTCAGACAGACCTGGGTTTGAAGCTCAGCTCAACCACTTACTAGTAGGGTCTTAGGCACATTGCTCAACTTCTCCGTTCCTTGGGTTTCTTATACATAAAACAGAGATGATAATAGTTTAACACTCCATAGGGTTGTTGCAAGGATTAAATAAAATAGTACGGTGAGATAAATCAGATCATGCGAAGTTCCTAGAAGGGTCCCTGACACACAAGAAGCACTTTGTAAGTGTCAGATGTCCGAAGTAACAGTTATATGGTGACATTTGGGTCAAGTATGGCTCAGCTTCTTTCTTGACCCCATTTCTCCTTCCTTCTCTGTCTCTGTGACTTGCCTCGAATTGGAGCCCTTGTCCCACCTGGGGCAGGACCTACCTGTTGTGGTTTCTAGAGGCCCGGCTAGAACCCTCTGGCCTTTCCCTACCAGACCCAGAAGAGAGTGAGGCAGGTGTAGGCCCTCTCTGTGGCCGGCTGGGTGGGTGCCCCAATTTCTCCTGTAGGCTGGCCCCTACGTCAGGGGTAAGGAGTGACGGGTAGCTGTAGAACACCTAATTTTGATCTTGGGTTCAAGATGCACTCTGCAATCTAGCTTGAGCAGAACACAAGTAGAAATTACATTTTTATTTCCACTAAATTCAGTTGAGAACCAGGAAGTGAGGAGGGGAGTGATTAACAGCTAATCTCAACAGAAGGGATGTTCAGCTAGCATCTTCTATTTTATCCTCAAGCCAAAAACAACAAAAACTCAGGTAAGTGGTTATTTCAGCTACTCCAGTGACTTTCTAAAACAGCTCACTTCCTTTTTTTGATGACGGTACCTGTGATTCCTTGAACTTCGCATCTGTCTTCCACAGCACGGTGGGCCTTCCATGTAACACACTTCTATCACAGAACTCTTGTTCGAGCAAGACTGCTCCTATTCCTTCAACCCTTGCCCAATGGACCAGTTGTTCTGTTGTGTGTGTGCACGTGTGTGTGTGCGTGTCCTCTGGCCTCTCCAATTTATCTGGCTCACCCTTAAGGGTGTGAAACCCTGTGTGATGCTAGGCAGCACTTTCCTGATGCAGTGAGGCTGAGAAATGTTCTCTGGCTTCTTTTTTTTAAAGATTTTATTTATTTGAGAGAGAGAGAGAGAGAGAGCAGGGAAAGGAGCAGAGGGAGAGGGAAAAGCAGACTCCACGCTGAGCGCAGAGCCCAACACGGGGCTCGATCCCAGGACCCCGAGATCACGACCTGAGCCGAAACCGAGAGTCGGAGGCTTAACCGACTGAGCCACCCAGGCTCCCCGCTGAGCTTCTTTACTATCATTTCCTTTCACCCCGTGACTCTCGGAGAAGGAAACACAAATGGTCAATGTGGCCGGGAGCTGGCATCTGTTGGCAGTTTGTAATATTCTGCAAGCACTACAGAGTGATCCAAATTCGCCTCAAATGGAGCATATGGTTAGCAGGGATGCTGCTATGGTCTGGGAAACTGAACGCAGCTAAGTTCACCTGCCTCGCTGATCCCCCAGACTCTCTCTGGAAATCCCACATATGCTGGTTTTTTTTTGAAAGCAAAGTCAGAAATAAAGATGTTCATGTGGAATTTCTCAATTATAAAATTTTGGCTAGTGTTCTTAAACAACATCAACAGCCACGGAAAAACACGATAAGGGCCAAGTCAGATGTGTCCCCTGATGCCGCAGCCTCCTGGCTGCCACTCTGCAACCTGGGCCACTGGCATTTCCTTTTTTTCTTTTTTTTGAGAGAGAGCGAGAGCGAGCTCGCAAGCAGGGGGGAGGGGCAGAGGGAGAGGGAGAATCTCAAGCAGACTCCATGCTGAGTGTGGAGCCTGACGCAGGGCTCGATCTCACGACCCTGGGATCATGACCCGAGCTGCAACCAAGAGTCAGATGCTCAAGCGACTGAGCCACCCAGGCGCCCCAACATTTTCTTCCTTTCTTTTACCAGATGTCTGTTAAGAACTTGTGAAATGCCAGTAACTTGAGAAGATGCTGGGAGCAGAGAAGCAAGCAACGGACCCACAGTTCTTGCCACTGTGGTCTTGCAAAGAACTAGACTAGGCTATGAACCTAGGGCAGGAGTCTCTGAGATGCTATGAAGTGACACGTCTTCTCTGGCTTCCCAAGGTCACTGGAAGCCTGTGTGTCCTCATCTTGGTGAGGAGTTAGGGTTGCGCTGTAGAAGCCGTCTGTCCCTACAGACACTTTTGTTCCTCCTCTGGTCAAAAAAGCTCTACTTCCTCTCATTTGCTTTGCTTCTCACAGGGCTGGACAGGCATTCTGGCATGTTCTTTAGAGCATGGAGCGGGGGCTCGTGACCAAGGGGAGACGGGGAAACAGAGGAAGCAGAGAGAGACAGTGCAAGAGGCAGGACCTGAGAGCAGCCCTCAGAGGTCACGGTGTTCCTGAGGATTCCACCAGACCTCCTGACAGCGCCAACGTCTGCACTTCCTACCATGACGCAGAGTGTCCTCCAGGCCTCCCAGCGCAGTAGGGAGGGAAGGGGACCAGCACTGCTCCGAACACCTGGCAACGTCACAGAATGGTCAGGGGCATGCACACTCACCCCTCCCACCAGCCCCACAAGGCACAGGGCTATTATTATTCCCATTCTGCAGATGAGCAAAGCAAGTTGAGTGAGTTCCCAAGATCACAGAATCCATGGATAGCAGAGCTGGGATTTGAACTGAGGTCTGTCCCTTGGTTGCAAGTGATGGCGACTCCACTCAAACTACCATAAACAACAAGGGGATTTACTGCCACACATTCTCTGATGGCCAGAGATTCATCTGGTCTCAGACCCATCTGGAACCAGGGGCTCAAACAGGTCATCCCCATATGTGGGTCTGTCCCCAGCACTTGGCTCTGCTGTTCCTGCTATAGTGGCTTCACTTTGTAGACCAGTCCCCGGTGTGACTGGCAAGGATGTGCATTGGCGGAGCTGGAGATCCCAGAGGAAAAGGGAGTTATTTCCACCAGAGCCCACAGATCGTCTCTTAGGGAGGTTTTGACTGGCCTGGTTGGAGTCACGGGCCATCCCTACAAATCTCGGTGGCCACGGAATGAAGGTCCCTGACTGGCCGGCCTGGGTCATGTGCCCACCTCGGTAGATGGGGTGCAGTCTTCTATACTCAGCCAGGACCCCATGGCACAGAGCAAGTTCTCCACAGGAAAACCCAAGCCTGGCACCAGCCAGAGAAGGAAGGCGATGCTGAGCAGGCAAAACGCATGAGTGTTGTCTAGACTTTGGGTACCATAGCTTTCCCCACACCTTTACTAGAAAGAAGACAAATTGAGAGAAGAGACTTAGCAAAGCTGAGCCTTCCCTCACTCATCTGCTTACTCGCTAGCATGGAGGTTGGCAGAATGGCCTTAAATCGTCCCAGAGGCTGGGCCCTGCGCTCTCTGGAGCTCTGTGGGGCTGCAGACGGTCCTCATTCTCCTCTCTCACCATGGCGGCCAGTCACAGGTTCCCTCCCGGGCCCATGGCCCTGAGCCCTGTCGGTGGGGCTTGGCTACGGAAAATCCTCATGCTTTGGTGGCCAAAGACGAGAGTGACGGCCTCACCTACTCCAGGCGCCCAGGGAAGATCTCAGGCTCACACGTATGTGGGGCAAGAATGCAGCAGCAGGGCTGTTACCTCCGGATTAATTTACACTCCGGCGGCCCCCAGAGATGCTGACAGACTGATGGATGCCCGTGCCTGCTGGGTGTGCGGCTGCAGGAATGTCGCCACAAGCTCAGCTCATCGCCTCCTCCCCACACCTCGGACACAGTTAATCTGTGAGATGGGGCCGGCTCGCCAGGGCCAACGTGCGCTCCATGGCAGTCCACTGGGGTGGGCACCCGACTGGCCTCCCGCCATGGCAGAGGGTGCTGGGCCCCCGCCTCCATCCACCACCTGCCTTCACCCCGCCAGGGGCGAGGCGCAGACACGCAGGAGACCTGGCAAGAATACATTCCACAAGAGGGGCTCGATTACCTCCCGAACCCGGGAGCTCAGGAACGGTTGAAAGGCCAGGAGAAGGCCAGCTCCTAACACCACAGTCCAGCTCATTAGGGCGCTGGGCCTCAAAGGCTCCAGGGGTAGTCTACAACACGCTGAAACTCAGGAGATTTGGCTGGAATCCCAAGAGATCGTCAAGCTGGGTTTTGCTCAGAAAGCAGAGACTGGGCTTGGGGCTGTCTAGACAGAGAGGCTGGGTTGGTAATGACATAGTACTCATGCTGCGTGTGTAGCCAGGGACCAGACAATCTGTTTAGATGGTCTTGACACTGGCTGGTGAAGGCAGGTGCTCAGCTTGCGAAGATGGAGTGCAAAATGGCTGACTGATTTTTTTCACTCCCCCTAGCTAAGGGGGTTGTAGGGATATACAGATGGGGCTTTGGGCAAATGCCAGGAGACTGCCTGCACCCTCCCCCTTACTTCTGTGAATTTGTCTCCAACCATGTGCCCTCTCCCTTGCTCCCTCCATTCCAGCCTCATGGGCAATTTTGCAGGCGAACACACCAGGCGCACTCCTACCCCAGGGCCTTTGCACGTGATGTTCTCTGTGCATGGAAAGCTCTTCCCTCAGATCTCTAAGCCTCCCTCCCCTTCTTCTTCAAGTCTGTACTCAAATGCACCTTCTCAGGAAAGACACCCCTGACCGCCTTATCTAGAAGTGTAACACTCCTCCCCCTGCACTCCTTATCCTTTCTTGTTTTACTTTTCTCCGCATCACTTGCCACCCTCTAATTACTCCACAATTTACTTGTTTCTGTTGTCTGAGTCACACTGTGCTGCTGCTTAATATCCTTCATCCGCTCCCCACGGCTTATGGGTCCCCCACTGGGTGGGGTAATTTGGGGGGGTGCTGGGGCTCAGCATCAATCAACACTGAGTCACAGACCAAAAAGGCTATTCCCTTTCCAACTTCTCCTGCTTGGCCAAGGACGAAGTCACAGTTTGGCATTAGCGTGTCTGTAACACCTGTTATTCTGCATTTTTAACAAAGAGAGAGCACGTCCCATGCTCCGAGCCCACGGCAGGCAGCACTGTCTAACCAGACGTGAATAACATCATTTCGTTTTTGTCAGATCTATTTCTCTGACAAAAGATTCTGGTTTTCCCTTCACCACAGCAAGAAAGAGTTTACTGCTAAATAATTTAAGTAGAAAACCCAAATGCCTGACACAAAGAAAAATCAACGAGGGGCTCTGAGAATGACAGAAGTTTGAGAAATCGTCACGCACAGAAGCAATTCCAAATATCCTCACACGGCGCCCTCGGCCCTTCGAGATCTGGTACTTGCTTCCATCCCGCTGGTGCCCTCCTCCACGAACCCCCCACTCGGGAAATTCGGGAGGATTTAAGGTGCCCCCGGACTCTGTTTCCCACAACCCTGCCCAGCAGGGGCGTCCCGGCCTCAGTCTCCCAGTGAACCCCTGCCTCTGCTTCAGAGCTCGGCGTCGGCCTCGCCTCCTCGGAGAAGCCCCCCGCTATCCCTCTGTGCCTGACAGAGGCTGTCCTTCACCCCTCTCCGCTGGGCTCCTCGCTTACCCTGCGCCGCCCCACTTACCCGGCGCCACCCCGCGGGTAGACAAGCAGCTCCAGGAGGGCAGAGGCATCCTCCTCTCCTGCCTACCCCGCCCGGCACGGTGCCTGGCACTTTCCAGACGCTCCATAAATGCTGAGCGAGACAGACCCCATCTCTCGGATGCGGGACAAGCTGGCTGCCTGGTGCGGCGGCGTCGGGGTGGATCCGGGACGCGATCCACGCGGAGACTGACCCTGCACCGTCCTCAGGGAAAGTCGCCCCTGTAGGACACACCCTTGGAGTTTCAGATCCCCGCCCCATGCACGCGAGACTCTCGGCTGTCGCAAAGGGACAAGCATTCTCCTCCGTACGCGGTCACCGGCCACCAGCCAGTGTGAGAAGGGGCCTCCATTTCCCTGCCACGGCAGCCACGGAGAAAGGCCTCAGCTCGAAGAACTCCTGGTCTCTCCCCCTCCGCTCGCGTCGCTCCTCACGCTGACTGAACTAGCTGGCGAGTTTGGGAGAAGGCGCCAAGGACAGGGTGGTCAGCAGCCCTCCCCGAGCCCTGCTAGAACCAGCTACCCCCACCCCGTAGGGCACTGCCCACTCCTCTGGGCTGTCAGTGCTGAGGGGCAGCGGGTGGGGGACACTGGCAGTCACTCAGCTGTGCTGGTGACCAGGCGGGTAAGTCGAACTCAGCAGGACGACTAGCAGGCTCTCCTGACCACATTCTCCAGCCACCTCCATCAGTGACAGGGCTGACATTTCAATCACCTGTTGTCTGACCGCTGACCCCATTGGTTCTGAACTTGGGGAGGGAAGAGAGGAAAGCAGTCTTAGGTACCACCCTCCCCCTCCTCGCCCCCAACCTTCAACAGGCTTCAAGTCTTGGAAGTCTCCGGAGGCCAGAGGTCACGGGTGCAGGCAGAGGCCCTGTGCCTGAGCTGCCCCCCAGGGGAACTGGCAGTCAGCATGCAACTGCGGGTGCTGTCGGAAGACCAGGTGCCCCACGCCGAAGCTCCAGGGTCCCGGCCCCTTCAAAGAGATGTGGGCTGGTGAGAACCACACCAGGGCGAGAGTTCACCCTTCCTGCGTTCACTCATTCCCCCTTGCTGCTGTCTTTCCCAGCTGTCCTGCCGATCTCTCCCGGCAACCTCAGTCGCCCTCCCTGGCAGCCGGCTGTGGGGCTGAAGGGCGCCCGAGTCAGACAGGCCAGGCCTTGATCTTCACCCCCTCCACTTCCTGCTGGCTGAGCCGGCACGAGTGACTTCCTGTCCTGGTGTCTTGGCTCCCCTTTCTTTAGAGCAGCACCACCAACAATACCAACCGCACAGGGCATGCGCTCAGCACGGTGCCTGGCACACAGCGAAGACCGTCCGCGTTGGCCGCCACTGCGACCGGCCCATTGGGGCACGTTTCTGCAGCCCTGGCCTGCAACGCCGTGTGCTTTGTGATTTGGCGCCAACACCCGTACTCCGGCTGCAGCCGCATGTCCTGCACTGCATCACCCAGCCCTGGGGGGTCGCACACGGGGACACAGCCCATGCTGCCTCCCCGCAGGGCAGGAGGACAGGCAGGTCCGAGGCTGTCCAGATCCTGGTAAAGGTCTCAGGGTGGAAACCCCGGGGCGTCTCTTCTGAGGATCTCGGGGACTCAGAACACAGCTGCCTTGGGGGCCTGGCTTAGGGATACAGAGCGCAAAGATCTGAGAAAAACCAGGAGATCTGTCGCTGGTCCAGCCTCTTGGGCCTGCAGGAACAACGGGTCCCAGTACTCGTCCCGATTGTCCTGGGTTCTGGCCCCAACAGCTGCCTCTGCCCGTTCTCAGCAAGGATGTTCACGGTAACTCATGCCTCTTCCCAGACAGCGTATCGCCTTGGCAGCGTTTGGCACGCAAGAGGCCCAGACTCCCAGCCGCACAGGCTCGCTGCCTGAGCTATTCTAAGCCAGGCCACACCGGGCCACATGGGTTGGGGGGCTTGACTAGGTGTCTCTGGGGACCAGGCTCGAGCAGAGCGCAGCCCTGCGGGAAGGCTGGTCGGGGCGGCTGCTGAGGGACAGAGTCCAGCAAGCCCGAGAACCTGGACGTGGGCCCCTGGGGAAGAACATACTCGCCTTTGGGTTTTCTACTTAATAGAAGTGGAGGGGATCAAACAGATCGCAAAACCAGCTGCAGTAACTCCTCTTCCTGTATTAACGTCCTTTGGGAGAACCCGGTCACGGTGCCTCCAAACGTGGCCACATGACTTCCTGCCGCCAGAGGACAGGAAACGTGACGCGTGCAGACCCTTCAAAAGGTCTTGTGCCCCGGAGCCTGCCCTCTTGCAGCTCCTGGAACCCCAGGCCACCACGCCCAGGCTAACCAGCTGGAGAGTGGGAGACCACTGGCAGACAGGGCCCCCTTCGTCTCAGGTGTCCTGGCCCAAGCCCCACACGCTGGCCAGCCCCGTCGACCTCCTGGTTGGCACGGATGCGTGAGCGGCCCCGCCACGGGCAGGTGAGCCGGGCCCAGCCCAGAACCGCCCAGGGGAGCTGCGGCCGACGTGCCGACCTGCAGAGCTGCCGGGCTTCATCGACGGCTGTTGCTTTAAGCCCCTGAGTTCTGGAGGTGCCCCACAAAAGCCCACGGATTTCATGTTGCCAGGGATCGCCAGAGGAGAGCCAGACGCAGACGCGTACCTGTTCAGAACACCCCCGAGTGGTCATTTATAAAATGTGAGCGACAAAGGGAATGATCAGGCATCCCAAACTACCTGCACCAGGAACGAAAAGCCATGTCCTGCTCCTCCCTTCCTTCCAGTTTAAGTTATCGCTCACCCGATAACTTTTAGTTGGCTTTAGGTAGAAGTCCCAGGAAAACGGTCCTAGAAGTTTGACATTTAAGCAAAAAAAGACTTAACGAACATTTGAGTGTCTGCTACATGACAGGCGCTGAACCCGGTTTTTTTCCAAAGATTTTATTTATTTATTTGAGAGAGGGAGAGAGACAGTGCGCACAAGCAGGGGGAGGGGCAGGCAAAGGGGGAGGGAGAAGCAGGCTCCCCGCTGAGCAGGAAGCCTGACACGGGGCTCGATCCCAGGACCCTGAGATCATGACCTGAGCTGAAGGCACAGGCTTAAGCGACAGAACCACCCGGGTGCCCCTCAACCTGTTCTCAGTTTCGTTGGCCTCAGCCACCCCCAGGTAATAACCCACAGCCCGGAACCTGCTCTCACAGGTTGGCTCGGGGTGGGGAGCTGGGCTTCGATATGCCCTCTGCTGACCTGCAGTTCAGCACTGTCTCTCTGTCACGACAGCACGGGGTTCCCGTTCAGTGAATTCCTGTCCATCACTACTCACGTGCCAGGTCCTTTTCTGAATGCTTTATGTGAATAACGTAACCCGTAACCCTAACCGTCCGGCGTGGGACTGCTGTGGTCCTCACTTTACAGAGGAGGGAACGGAGGCACAGAGGGGGTAGGAAATCCGGGTCAGGTCACGAATGATGAGGAGGGCTCCAGCAAGGACTTGCCACCACGGGGCCTTCTGCCTTGGGAGCCCATTTTTGCTGGACTGTTCAATATTAGGGACTGGAAGTCTGGAAGTCATTGTAAGAAATAGTTCCTTTCTGTCTGCCTCTTGGAAACCAAGGCAGGGCCCCAGGCCGGGCAGTAGATTGCCTCACAAGTCCGTGTTTTGGGTTCTTTGAGATGAAGTTTGGGAGAATCTTGCGCTCTGGGGTCCAGAGCTGCCCCCTCCCCCATCTCTGTGAAGCAGCGTGACACCCAGCGGCAGGCACCAGGGCAACCAGTTGGGACGCCCGCTGGGGTCACGCAGGTAACAGAAGAGAGGGAGGGGCTGGGCGGGCTGGCGGCTGCCACCTAGACAGGAAATCCTTTCTCCCTACCTGCTTGTCAGAAAGCAAAACTGCGTCCCTGAACGCACCCAATCTCATCCAAAAGCAAAAGTACGGGTCCACCATTGCCTTATTTCCCCATTTTTCAAGACAAGCCGGGGCGCCTGGGTGGCTCAGTTGTTAAAGCGTCTGCCTTCGGCTCAGGTTGTGATCCCGGAGTCCTGGGATCGAGCCCCGCATCGGGCTCCCTGCTCTGCAGGAAGCCTGCTTCTCTCTCTCCCACTCCCCCTGCTTGTGTTCCCTCTCTCACTGTGTCTCTGTCAAATAAATAAAATCTTAAAAAAAAAAAAAAGACAAGCCAGAAATGTATTATTTCCATGTGCTATTTTGAAGTTGGCACCCAGTGGGGGGGGGGTTCCCTCTCAAAATACCGTGTGAGCCAAACAAAACTTCTCGGGGCCAAATATTGCCCAAGAGCAGCATTTGCTACATTTGGTATAGAAGATAAAACTCAGGGTAAATGACAATAAAAATCAGAAGGAGTTTAAGGGGGAACTTATCTCCTGGAAAATAAGTCTGGAAGAATCATCTTTAGGGTTGATAGGAGAAGTGAAGGGTGGATTATTAAACAGTCTTTCATGCGGGTTTATCTCCAGGGCCTGCCACTTGACATCCTAACACTCAGCTGACAAATCACACGGCTGCCCCACTTCTGTGTATAGAGCAGATTTACAAGCCACGTTTTTTTTTTAAAGATTTTTATTTATTTATTTAACAGAGAGAGAGAGAGAGAGAGAGAGCACAAGTAGGCAGAGCGGCAGACAGAGGGAGAGGGTTCTTAAGCAGGCTCTCCGCCGAGCAGGGAGCCTGATGCGGGGCACGATCCCAGGACGCTGGGATCATGACCTGAGCCGAAGGCAGCCGCTTAACCGACTGAGCCACCCAGGCGCCCCACAAGCCACGTTCTGAAATTTTCATCTCAGGGTGTCTGCCGTGCTGTGCTGCCGGCTGTCTGGGTGTCTCCACTACACAGATCTCGTTTCCATCGACAATAAGCAGACTGACTACAGGAGCTCGAGGCACCATCTGGAATCATCCATCCCCCTGGCACCAATGCAAGGCCCGCATGTCTGGTCAGGTCCCCAGCGGGCCATTCCGGGCCTGTGTACACCCCCGGGGGAGCCTCCCCCGGCCCCGATAAGGAGTTCTGCTCCCTTGCCAACATCGGAGTCCCAGCCACACAGGTCCCTAGCCCACAAGTTGTCACCAACAGAGGCTGCTCTCGGCGTAGGAGCTTGGCGAGCTTTCCCGGGACTTTGCCTCCAAGTTCCAGGCCCCTGTGAGGAGGATTTGTTGGACCCGGTTCCTTCATTCATCAAATATTTATTGAGCATCTATGCATGCGAGGCACTGTTCCCGAGTCCATGCAGGAGACTGAACCACAGAGACAAAAATCCTTGCCTTCACGGGACTTGCGTTGTTGTGGGGAGATGGGCAATAAACAAGGCGAATAAACAAAATAGGCAGCATGTGAGGTGATTTCAAGGGCCAAGGGGAGAAAATAAAGCAGGAATGGGAATGATGAAGGGTGAGGGAGGTTAAAATTTACAAAGGGCATTGAAGGAAGGCTTTGCTCAGAAGGGGTGTTTGAATGGAGACTTGAAGGGAGGGAGGGAAGGAAAGGGGCAGGAGGCTCTTGGAGGAGCGAGCGTTCCCGGCGGGCGGACACAGGTGCGACGTGGGACACCAGGCACAGGGAGGAAACCGGTGTTTCCAGAACAGGGTGGATGAGGAGAGGAGATCAGACAGACAGAGTGGAAGAGACAGGGGCGTAGGACCTTGGAGGTCACTGAAGGACTTGGAGGTTTACTCTGAAGGAAATGCGAAGCCGAGGAGTGACCTGATCTGACTCCTGTTTTAGCAGATCTCACGAGGCTGCAGTGCTGGGGACAGACGGGAGACAGGGGCAGAAGCAAGAATCAGCAGGCTGTTGACAGACGCTCGCGAAAGAGAGGACGGTGGTGAGTCTGCGAGTGGGCGAGGAGCAGTCAGATCGTGGGGACGTGCGAGTCCCCAAAGCCTCAGTTATTCCTCCCACCACAGCTTACTGAGCACTGCCGGTGGGATTTGGGGTGTGGGGCATGGAGTCCCTGAAACGCTGTTTTGTGTCTGGTATATACCTGTCAGCTTAGGCAGGTCCATCCCAGGGACTGTAAACCAAGCTCAGCAGCAGACGGCCAGAGTTCAAATTCCACAGGAGTCCCTTACCCTCTAGAACCCTCGGCAAGCTTTCAAACCTCTTGCTGAGCCTGAGTATCCTCACCTGTAAACACAGGGATTTGATCAGCCACACCCTCCTTTAATGTGAGAATTTAAGACCATGTTTGTAAGACACTTCATATTAAGTCCTCGAAATATGTTAGCTATTTTTTTTTTTAAATCCAACTTTCTAAAGGCACTGGTGGCCCAGATAAGGTGGAGACTCCAAGGCCTTTTGCCTTCAACCTAAACTGCATCACAGGTGACGAAAAAGGGTTCCTTCTGCTCCCCTGGCCCAAATTAAAAGCAGGTTGGGGCACCTAAGTGGCTCAGTTGGCTAAGCATCTGACTCTCAGTTTCGGCCCAGGTCATGATCTGAGTGCAGAGTCCGCTTGAGATTCTTTCCCTCTCCCTCACCCTCTGTCCCTCCCCCTGCTCATGCTCTCTCTAAAATAAATAAATCTCTAAAAAAAATCATTAAAATAAATAAAAGCAGGTTGAAGATTCGGGGGTGTCCTCCAGTCCCACTCTGTAATCTTAAATCAGGAAAGCGAGTCTTGGATGGGCTGAGTAGTTTGCAATAACCTACCCAAGATTAGAGAGCGAGAAAGCGGCAGAGCTGGGCTTGAACCCACGGCTGGGTGGTGCTAAAGCCACACCTTTACAATAGCATGTTACCTCCTGAATGTGATGGAAGACTTCTGCTCCAAGATTCATCCAGCAGGGCTGGTCAGGAGGCCTCTAACAGAAGGCAGGTCCGAACCCGCCCTGCCTTGGATGGCTCATTTTACAGAGACCCCCTTCTCTGGCTTCACTGGGCTTCCTTCTGTTGTCTGAACCACCTAAATAGTAGCGGCCGGTCTCCCTGTTGAATACCTGTCCGGAAAATGCTAATTCCACTGCAGGTCCCACTGCTGTTCAGATGATCACAAACAGGTCCATCAAAAATCCTCAAGGGACAGCACTTATAAGAGATTCCCCCTGTAGACTCTACCGATGCAGCCCTCTTAAAACTGCTGCTTCATTAATGGGCCATCTTCATACTTGTTAATGTCTAATTACTGACACTAATGGGCCATGTATTTTAAAAATGAAATTATGGGTTTTATTCAATTAGGAATTGCTGAATAAATCTGGCCAGGGACACAGAGGACTGGTAGTTAAACAGGCACCCCCAGCTCAGGAGACCTCAGGATGCTGTGGCAGCAAAATTCACTCCAAAAAGAAACCAATCAATGCCGGGACTTGTAAGCTGGAGCCCGGCTGTGGATGAATTCATCTGTAGATTAACAGTAGTCCTGGGTAGGGCCCAGGCTCAGAAATGGATCTGAAACATAACTGCTACTGACTTTAAAATATTTCCTGACTTGGCATTCTCTGGCTGATTTACATGGAAATAATGCAGCGGATAAGCAGAAAGGGGGAAAAAAATGGAAGATCCTGTGTAATCCCATCAAGCAGAGATAAACACTATTAACAGTGTGGTGTATATTTCTCCAGACTTTTTATGTTTCTCTTTGGGTGATTTTGTGCAGGCAGAGTATTTTCAAAAAGCAAACCAAATCGCAACTAAATGAATGTGGTGTTCCATAACTTTTTAAAACTTGTTAACACACACTGGATAATATTCCTTATTAAAGTTTGCATTCATGTTCTTTGTCTCTGTAAACAGTTGAATATTATTCTGTAACAATCTCCTAGGCTGGATATTTGTTTCAATATTCAAACAAAACTTACAAAACATCCTTGAGGTGAAATATGCATCCACTCTTTCTTTCCTTGACACTATCTTCTAAAAGCAGAATTTCTGGGTGTGACTGAGTGTCTAAGGCTTTTCAACAAACGGCCAAATTTCCTTCTAGAACAGTTCCACCAATTGACATTCAAAATAGCGCTGCAAGAGGACAGTTCCCAACTTCACAGGTGGAAAAAAATGCTATCGTTATTTTACTTCATTTTTCTCATGACTGTGGAGTGGAGCGTTTTCCTTTCATTTGTAAACTGTCCATTTGATTTTCTCTTTTACACATTATGTGTTGCGGACACCATTACCCGTGTTACCTTCTGCTTTACTTGTATGATTTTTTTTTTTTAGTGTAAAAATGTCTTTATGTTTTTATGTAGTCCAATTTCTTAGCCTTTTCCTTTACATTTCTGCCTTGGGTGTCATGTTTTGAAATTTTCCACCATTCCATTACTATAAAGTGGTTTTATTTTTAAATCAAAATCTGTAATCACGTTGACACATTGTGATACACGTGAAGGAAGATTTATTTTCCAAATGGCTAGCCAGTTGCCCCAGCACTGTTTGTTGAATAAATCTTTCCCACAGATTCAAATGCCACCTTATCATATGTTAAATTCAAATTTTTCAATGGATTTTCTCTTCTATTCCACTGATCTTTCTTTCATAGCAGTACTATTCTTTTAATTATCACAAACTTACATTTTGTTTATTATTGTTATTTTCTTAAGTAGGCTTCATGCCCAATGTGGGGCTTGAACTCACAACCCTGAGATCAAGAGTTGCACGCCCTACCGACGAGCCAGCCAGGCACTCCAACAAACTTATATCTTAATATAATAATCTTATTCCCCATGTTAACAATTTTCTTTACTGCTCTCACTGATCTCCCGATGAGCCTTAAAAGTCAAGGTTAAAAGAAAAAGTCACGATTTTTCTTTTCACTGGGGACTCCACTTAGTTGAATGAAAGGAGTAAATTAAGGAGAATTGACATCCTGTTACGTACATGCCATACTGCCCACTCGGGCCTTCCATTTACATCATCCAGTGAAGTTCTATAGTTTTCTTCGTACAGATTCTTCCTGCATATTTCTCTAAGTACTTAACATTTTTGTCTCTGTTATAAACAACCCTCCCCCCAAAGCAACACACACCATATTACTGAGCTGGTTAGTGTGTGTGTGTGAGTGTGTGTGAGTGTGTGTGAGTGTGTGTGAGTGTGAGTGAGTGTGTGTGTGTGTGTGTGTGTGTCCCCTTTCCCAAACTTTGTTCAGCTCTCTTTTTCGTTCTAATAGACTACCAGTTGGTTCTCTTTGGTTTTGTGGGCACACAATACCATTATCCTCTAATTCTTGGGGAAAAATGTGACTTCTTTTCAGGATTTGTGTCTATTTTCTCTTTTTTCTTTTCCTACTGCATTGGCACTACCATCCAGACCGACACTAAGTTACTGTAGTCATCCTAGTGTTGTTCTGGGCTTTACACATCATGTAGGAAGCCAGTCAGATAAATAAAAAAGAGTATCCTCTGTTCTAATTTAGTATTTTGTTTTCAGACATGACCACTGACTTCCAGCAATGCCTAACTTAAAAGCCACCCAAGTCTGCATTTTTCCTTCTTTTGACCTGCTGTAGTGCCTTGGTGGTATGAGCAGGCATCTGGATGACAAGCCATTAGCATTCTTGGAAGAAATACTACTTGGCTACAACATAGTCCCCCCCACCCAAATTCTCTAGATACATATTTCTTTGTGCTAACTTAGCCAAATACTATTTGCTTCTGTATTATTCGGGTTTTCTGCGTCTGTATTCAGAGTCTGGTATCAGGGCAATCCAGTTACTTGCTAGTAAAATAAACAGGGAAGTATGTTTTTCATATGTATGTCTGGAATGGCATAAATAATCTGGTTCCCTGAAGATCTGATGAATTCATACATCAGATATTTCTAATCTAGCAGCTTTTTGGGGACATTATTTTCAAATACATCCATGGTTATCAGTATATTTTCAGTTTTTCTGTATCTTCTTGTCAATTTTTCCCCTAGAAGACCATCTGCTTAAATGACATCTTACCTAATAAATGCCATATATATTTTTAAAATCTGTTTGTCTTTCTAACATTGTGCATTTGAGTTTTCTTTTTTTTTCCTCCCTTGATTTACCTACCCAGAGATCTATTCTGCCTTTTAAAAAAAGTATCACTTGAGGGTTGCCTCGGTGGCACAGTTGGTTGGGCATCCAACTCTTGGTTTTAGCTCAGGTTGTGGTCTTAGGGTTGTGAGATCAAGCCCCACGTTGGACTCCACGCTCAGCGTGGGTCTGAGTTTCTTTCTCCCTCTGCCCCTCCCACTTGTGCGCTCGCTTTCTCTCTAAAATGATTTTTTTTAAAAAAAAAAAGCAGCTTGGGGTTATTAACTATAGTGTCTTGAGGGCCATGCTCCCGGAAAAAGTGGTAAATATGTGATTTACAATGTACTCAGTCACTACAATAGATACATTCTGGGCTGACATCTCCCTTTCTTCGAGCAGCCCCCTCACCCCCAGGACTGGCCCCCTGTGGCCATATTTGGACTAAATAAACCTGTCCACCCTGATCTGAAATGGACCAGCTGCAGACATTTGGTTCAGGCTATGGCAGTTGAACAAGCCATCTCTCTGAGGAACTTGGAACTGAGAATCAGAGATGCTAGTTCATGTTTGCCATTTGCTCAAACAGGTAACTACTGCTTTGGTTCCTGGCTACAGTTCTTCACGAGGACCTGCCATATTTCCTATACTTAGTTCCATGAACTCTCCCTGTAATTTTATAATAAATCCCCTTTTCTGCTTTACCTGATTTGAATAAGGGCCTTCCCCTTGTACATCCTTTAGATAAGATCCTCAGAGAGCTTAGCAAAACCCTGCTCTTTTTGGTTTGAATGGACCGATCTGGTCTTAGCCCAGAAGCCCAAATTCCTCCACACACAGACCCCAATAATGGCACGTGCCCCAGGTTCTGCCTCTCTCTCTGTGGCCCCTAAAATGTGCCAGGTACTCCCTCTAGGACCTGTGAGTCATTAACTTCTCTATTCCAATTTCTCTTGTGGGCTTTGGTTGAACCTCCTCACCATCTGGCACCCTGTGTTCCACTTAACAAATGTCAATTTAGCAAAGTCTTAACACCTGGTCACATGCGCCCCATGATCAGGGGCTTTCAGATGGAGTGCGGAACCCTGCCGAACTCAACTCGGGAAGGAACAGCGGAGCCTGGTCATGGGTGCTGGGAGTTACAGAGGGTGAGAGAAGAAGGTGGTGGGTATTTGCCACCAAGCTTCTTGCATGGCCTGGAAAACTACGGGTCGTGCTACTAAAAACAGAACACAAACTAAGACGAAAAGGCCTTAAATGGGGAGAGAATTTCTGCCACTGAATGGGAAGATGCAGACCCTGCCAGACCCTGGGGGCTCGGATGATGTCCTCAGAGCGCGGGCTCTCTCTGCTCCTCTGACCTCTGACTCCCTCAGTGTGCTGTCCATGTAGCAGGACGAGGCCTCCTATGGGCCCAACAGCCCCACAGGCACCCTCGTGACTCTGGCAGGAAAAACCCTGCAGCAGACACTATGGTTCAGCTTGTACTGAGAACCGACTGCCACAACCCAGGGGGACAGACATTCTGGGACGTGTGGGGTTTGGAAGCAGGACAGGATGGCAGCGGTGCGGACAGCACGCCCGGGCCTGACAGAAAGCTGGACGGTGGTGCAGAGGTCTTGGGATTTCAGTCGGAGGGATGGGTGGGTGATACGTTATACAAGGCTCGGCCACATCGGCCTTCATCTTGAGGCTCAAAAGGTTTTGTGTGTGTGTGTGTGTGTGTGTGTGTGTGTGTGTGTGTGTGTGTGTGTGTGTGTGTGTATTTTTACCCCAAGTGGAGCTGTTTCCTGTCAAGTTCAAGTTCCTGGGAACAGGAAGCTTGTGCCAGGGAATTTGGATACACTGGCAATGGCAGGTGTGTTGAACTTTGTATTGGGCCACCCACACGCACGGGTCACTTTGTTCCCCGCATCTTAAGGACACCACGGGGTGGCAAAATCACCACTGTCTTCATTCCCTGCTTTTACCAGGTTGATGGGGAAAGTCATAAAACCTAACTAATTAGGGATACTGTGAGTTCCAAAGCAAACACTGTCATTTTAGCCATGGCCATTTTTAAAAATTTCACTCAAGTTTTCCTTGGCATCTAGTAGTTTCCGAGCTGTGCTAAGTGCTATGGATGCTTGCAGTGAACAAAGCAGGCCTGGCTCCCGCTCTCCTGGGCTGCCTTCCGCCTTCCCATGGGAGACGTTCCAAGGCTCTGCTCTCCAGCCCACCCTCCTTTCTGCTCGGCCATCAACCCTGCTCGACTTCTCTGGAAAAATGAGAGCCATCAGCCATACCTCGCTACCCCCTGAGCCTGGTTCTCCAGCCCGCCTCCTGAGAACGGACTCTGATCCACAAGGAGAGCAGTGGAGTCCCCAGAAGGTGCCAGAGTGTTCCAAGTCTAAGTGATCCAGCAGCCCGGGGTCGGTAAGCTCAAATGCTACACGAGCAGGCACATAACGGGAATGTGGGAGACAGGAAAAGTTGAAGACAATGGATGCCAAACGCCAGGATTGCAAGAATACCAGGTGCCTGGTTCGTTTGCCTTTAAAACTCTGTGGGAGGCCAATCAACCCCCTTCAACAAAGCCACAGGCTCCATCCAGCTCCACGATCTGCCAGCTTGCAACCTCTACTGTTGATTCTCTTCAAAGGAATGGAGGAGAAGCCCGCCTCGTGAATGAGACACCCCCAGTCGCCTTTAGATCCCGAAACAAGAATGCCTAATTGGCTTGTTGGTCCGTTCATTCATGCCTTCCTTCTACAGATGCTCACTGAGCCCCCACAGAGCGCAGGCCGCTGCGTGGGGCGGGAAGGCTACGGTGGCGAAGCTCCCGCTCCAAGGGAGGGTGGAGAAGCAGCGGAAACCAAACAAGTAGGAGAAATGTGTCAGGAAGAAAATCAACGGGATGGGGGGAAGGCTGCTCTGGAAGGAAAGGCGCCTCTGATGGGATACGCTGGGCTCAGCTTTGCAGATGAACGGGGGGCGGGGGGGGGGTGCAGAGCACTTGGGGAAACAAGGGTGAGGCCCCGAGGCAGGAGAGTGGTTCGCGGGTTCCAGAAACACAGAGGGCCAGCTGGCCGGAGCGTGGGAGGCGAGGCTGCGGAGGCTGCGGAGCTTGGCGGTGGCCAAGATCTGAGAGGCCAAGGCAAGAGGTTTGTATTTCATTAAGTTCCACTGACTCCTGGGAGGAGCTCCCCCCTCAAGCTCTGGACTAAAATGTCATCAGCAGTCAGATGATGGCGCAGGTGCCCACTGGCGAGAGCCGACTAAGGCCGATCCTGGGACCGCGGCTCCTCCGGCCGGCCTGTGATCTCGCCCCCCTCACAGACAGCCGGGGCACAGCCCAGCCTCCGGGCGTGTCCGAAACGAGAGCCACCCGCCCGGCAGGCACCAGCCCCCACCGGGTTCGGCTCTGCGCGCCCGGTGCCTGAGGAGGCCAAACAAGGAGCTGACACGTCCAAACCCTGTGACGGGACCGGCTGTTCCGCCTGCTCCCTCCGCAAATTATCGGGAACCTATGATGTGCCAGCAATGGTTGTGCGAGGTAGGGATCATAGCAGTGAACACAAAAGCCAATTCCTGCCAAGAGGGGGAGAGAGAGCGTCCCTCCCTCAAAGCAAATCAGACAGCATGAAGGGATCGGTGCCAGGAAGGAAAATAAAGCCCAGGCGCCGGACGGCGGACTCTGGCATGTATGGGAGGGGGGCTGCAACCTTCAACTGAGCCGTCAGGGAGAATCTCACTCCCGCGGAAGCAGTGATTCGAGCGCCCGCCAAATGCAAGAAGGGGTGAGGTTCTGAGGCTGGGTGTGCCTGACACGCTTGGGGAAGATGATGTGCCGGACGTCAGGGTGCAAGGGGGGCGGGCGGAGCTGGGGTGCACACCATCAGAACTCCGGTCCCACAGGCCCCTCCTCCCATTCACCACCTGCCCCAAAGCTACCTCTCTGTCAGGTCCTACTTCCTGCTGGAGATTAAGATTTTAGGTCGACTTCAGCCATAGATTGCTGGAATTTTCCATCGAGACAAGCAGTGGGGATTTTGAAGGCAGAGGTGGACACTTCCCCGGAGAAGCCAACACTGGCAGGTGAAGACCAACCTGGCCGGCTCTGGCTCCAGACCAGGACAGGAAGGCGAGCGCATGGGATTCTTGATACAAGCCCAGAAAGGAGATAAGCAAGTCTGGCACCTGCTACACCGAACATGAGAATGAGTAGCAAAGTTTTAATTCAATTACATTTTCAGCAAATAATAACAGAGCATGTACTAAATCCCGTTTTCTGGCCTTCTGCAAATTTGTGAGTCTCCAATATCTCTTCCAAAATTATTAGAGGCAGTTGGCATTGTTTGCAAACAAGAACAATTGCAAAATACTTCCACCTGTCTCTAATGTGAAGGCTCAGCTCTTTCTAAAGTATGGTACGGCTAACGTTTTCCTGGGAACCTTGGGAGGGGAGACAGGGTCAGAAAACAAGAACTGCATGGTTTTATCATATTTCCGATCAGCAAGACTTGGAGTTTTCTTTATTATACTGCTGTTGCACTTTGCAATCCATACGACAAATTCATGAACGTTATCCCAGGGAAGGCCAGCGAGGGAGGCATTTCCCTCCTTTTTCAATGTAGAAACAGGCTCAGAGAGGTAAAGGGACTTGTCTAAGGTCACACAGTACAAAGCGGGGACTTGAACCCGGGCTGACTACATTTCATGCTCTTGCTGATCGGGTTTCCTCACTAAATTGACTGCCTCCCCAGAATAGCTCACTCCTCAAATAGAAGAAACTGGTTCCAAAATAGGTCTTCCTAGAATTATATCCATAATAATACAGTAATCTAATTATCCCATACTTCATGATTTGAGAATATAAAATATCTCGGTTGTCTCAGCAGCTGAATTTTCTGGTTTAAAGACCAGGGCCATCCGCACCACAAATGTGTCTTTATGCATCCGCCTCCACAGTCCGTGAGCTGCTCAAGAGGGCCAAGGTATACGTGACCCTTCTACCTCCGGTGGCTAGCACTGCGCCCTGCACGTTGCACATGTCGGGGAAGGTCTGTAACATGAATGAATGAGCACAACAGAAAAGCCATCCTACTTGCTGGTCCCTTCCATCTCTCCTTCAGCTCCCCTCCGATGCACCCAGTGGCTTATTAATTATGGATGGGAATGGAGGCTCTGAAACAGAAGCCGATGTGGGTATAATCACACCCTGTGTTTGCATGATCATAAGTAGATTATTAAAAATGGATAAGGCAGCCATAATTGGGCTCCAGCCTACCAGAAATCTTAGAGGAAGCAGATGGAGCATTTGGGCATTTTCTCTGCTTTAATCTAAACCAGCAGAAAAAAAAATTGATTGGAAGATTGTCTTTCACATTCCATTATTGATGTGCGGGCTATCATTGGCAAATGGGTCACTGTAAGAACCTTCCCCAGCACAGAATCAGAGACATGGGGATTTTATTTAGAGAGAGTTAAACTTTGTTCTGTTTGTCAGGCTCTTTTGAGAGTTTGGGCATTTAGCCAAAGTTGTAAGTGAATTTTTCCCCAAACACATTTGCCTTTCATTTTGAAATGGGCCTGGAAAGGAAATGATATTAACGCATTTTCAACTGTTTATGCTTTAAAATCATCTCGAATACTCATCAAGAGGCTTTGGTGGGAATAACAAGGGGGAGCTTTCTTAAAGGGAAATCATCTGGCATAACGAACATGCAGAAAGATGCAGGAAGTATCTTGTGAAGCAATCAGAGTTCATATTTTCTCGTGGAAAAATTAGGACTGTGAAAACCCATGGTTAACAAGTAAATACATGTAAATAATCAAGAAGACCATATATTATTGAGTGCTTATACCACCTTGGGCATGGAGCCCAACACGGGGGCTTGAACCCACAACCCCGAGATCAAGACCTGAGCTGAGATCAAGAGTCAGATACGCAACCAACTGAGCCACCCAGGCGCCCCGAGTGCTTATGCCATCTTAGGACACAAGTTTTATCATGTCCACTTTACAGAAGAGAAAACAGAGGTTTGAGGTCAAGTGACAAAATCTGAACCCAGCCCTGTCCGAATCCACATCGCACCGTCATCCACATTTGCTGTGGAGTCATTACAATTAATATTATTTTGTCGCTAGACTTAGCATTAGGAAATAACACATAAAGTCATGCGTGTTAGACCAAACAGAATCTTATTTTTAAATATCCAGGTGTTAGGGGCACCTGGGTGGCTCAGTCGGTTAAGCATCTGACTTCAGCTCAGGTCATGATCTTGGGTTCCTGGGTTCCCTGCAGACTTCCGGGGAGTCTGCTTCTCCCTTGGCCCCTCCCCCACTCCACTCGTGCTCGCTCGCTCTCTCTCAAATAAAATCTTAAAAAAATAATAAACATCCAGGTGTTATTTAGCCTCTCTAAACCTCACCTTCCTTACTAATAAAGTGGGGGTGTCAGTAATATGTATCTGGGGTTTGTTATAAGGATTAAATGGCATAGTGTATCAAAAACAGCCAGGGAAGTGCCTCATACTTGATGTTACATATGAGCACTGAAGAAAGGGTTATTAAAATTATGTAGCATTTGTTGAAATGTTGTTATTCTTACAATTGAAGGATACCCCCACCTCAGATCTGAGAGGTGGGAAAGCCTTCAGATATTACTCAGGCCCAGCGGAGAGACACGACATGCCCAAGGCAGAGAAAAATCAAGATTGCCCCTTCCTGGGTGCTCTGATGTAACTCTCAGCTTGATGATGTATCAGCTACCAAGTGGAAGCAGACAAGGGCCTCTCCTGTTCTTCCAGAGCCTAATCTACTGGCCCCAGAATGGACTTCCCACCACTCTCTACCACCAGAAATGCTAAGAGGTAAGGGATGGAGAAAGCATGGTTTCTTAGTGAGGGTATATGCTTTGGGACTAAGCATGGGGGCACAGGAGAAGAATCATCCTATATTAGCAATAAGATTTCTATTTCTGAGAAATGACACAAGAGTGAGGACTTACATACTTAAACATGCAAAAGCAAGCTAAAGAAAGTGCATCAGGCCTGGTGGCTCAGGAAAAGGAAGTGCAGCCTGTGAAAAGAACCACTGAGTTACAGCACCTTAAGAGGCCTGCTCTTTGATACCAGCCTCTAAAGCACCTTTATGCAGTTAGCAAAAGATGCCCCAACTGATACTTCCATCTGTCAGAAAACTAAAAGTGATACAAATTTAGAATGTCTATGATGTGACTTGGGCTCCCTGAGATGTGGCATGGTTATATAGTGCACAACATGCCCAACTGTACAGAGCAGCCCTGCTGGGTCCGTTCACCACTTGCTACTCTGTGGAAACAGAGCAGTTTTACAGAATTAAGTGGAGGAGTCTTCTATAACAGACATCTATTGTTTGTGCCACTACCATCCATTCATCCTTCTTATAGTAATGGTACCCCAACATTTCTTTTGAGGATTTGGATGTGGCAGATTCCAATCCCTGCTTGAGAAGCGGACATATAACCCGTGCCTAAACCAGACAGAATATCCCACCCCCTAGATGTGACGAGTAGTTCAAAGACGAGCATGTGACCCAATCAGAGCCAATGAGTCTACAAGTAGACTTTTCCCGAAAATGCTGGGAGAACAGAAAATATTCCTTGGAATTGTGAGGATATAAGGGTTGAAGCTATAGTGGGCATCATGCCACCATAAGGAACCTGAGAATGAAGGGGAGAGACAGACAGACAGACAGACACTTGATGCATTGTTTTGGATACCCCTGAACCCAGCCATACCTGAAGCCACAATGACTCCTGAGCGTTTCAATTACGGGAGACAATCAATTCTCTTTTGCTTAAGCTAGTCTGGGTTTGTTTTTAGGTCATTCACGCACAAAAGAGTCCTGAACATCACTGTGAGGGCTCTGGACACCTGGGGCATTTGAGACGTGCCGCGGTACCCTTGTCAAAGGCGGAGAAGTCACAGTCCCATGCTGGGATGGTCTGTGGCCTTATCTTCCTTCTCTTTCCCCCAGAATGTTCAATCCCTGAACTTGCAAAAACTTCCAGCTCAGGATCCATGGTGGGGGGGAGGGATTACTAGAAGAACCCACTCACCTCTACGTGGGAGGAAATGGCAGACCTGGACAGAACTCTCATCAATTACAAATAATAAGAAGAGGGTGCCTGGCTGGCTCAGTCAGTGGAGCATGGGACTCCTGACCTTGGTGAGGTGAGTTCGAGCCCCACAGTGGGCATAAAGCTTGCTAAAAAAAATTTTTTAACTTGAAAAAATAAAAAGGAAAAAAACCCCTGTGAAACCTATGAGAACTAACTATGTCATGAAATGGGCAGAAAAAAACATGCTTTTGAAAATGATTTTCTGTAGGAAATAGAAACAAATTCCAACAGCATTTACTTTGTACTTTCAATAAAGTTAAGGAAAATGCACACATCATGAATCAAAAACATATATCAGATTAAAAAAAAGAGATGAAAATGATTATGGTTTTGAGGCAGAAAGGAATTAAGCTATTTAACAATGTGTATCATGAACAAGATACCAAAATAAATGTAGCAGGAGCAATATTTGATACAAGAAACAAAGTTTCCTGAATTAAAGAAAAACCAAAGCTGTGCTTCAAAAGAGTGCAAACCTTTTGGGGGTTAAAAAAGAAAATTCATAGACACCAAAACCGAGACACATACCCTGGTCAAGTTCAAACTTCAAGGAAAAGAATTGGACAAATACTCAGGGGAAGAGCTTACCGACAAAGGGAAAGAGTCAGCCTGGCCTCAGACCTCACCTGTGTGGCATCAGGCAGAAGGCAATGTCCAGTTTTGGGTTCTGGAAGCCTGCAACCCCAGGGCTCGACACACCAGCCAGGTTGCTGTCCCCGTGTGCAGCAATAGGACCATCTCTCAGCTACAGAAGGCCCAGAATGTTCAAAACTCCCATTCTACACTCCTGAACTCATACTCCAGCCAGTCATCAGCTCATTCAAAATACAATTCTGAGAGCATGTGTGTCTGTGCCTATAAACGAAAAATTGGATGAAATGGATGTTTTTCTAGGAAAGGATAAATCACCCAAATTGACTCAAGAAGAGTCAACCTGCTTAGACCAATAAGCACACCAGGTATCTTGCTCTAGCCAACAGCCAGCCTCAGAGGATGCCCAGTCTCCATGGATTTTTATTTGCTTTGGCTGCCAGCTCTGGGAGATGCCTTCCACGGAGCTATTCTGCACATGGCAGCCTTCCAGCCTGGGAGGCAGCCCAGCCGCCATGTTGGCTTCTGCTTTAGGGATCTCTGCCTTCCCGTGGCCCTCTCCCCTCCTCTCAGGATGGGGAATGCGACGCTGCCCTCCCTGGTACCTTCAGACCAACCTCATTGCTACCAATGTAGCAGAAATGCCTTCAAGTTTCTACCAAACACGTAAAGCTATTCCCAGAAAAGTATCCAAAACCAATGCAGAATTTCCTCCTGTTGTGTTGACCGTTCTCCTGGCGGGGGTGGGGGGGGCGGAGGCTTTGGTCCCTGTCTTCTCCAGAAGTCCTGAATTCCCTTTTTTACCCATTCACAGCCTCCTGAAATAGCAGCAGCAGAAATGTTACCAAATCCTTTCTCTTTCCTGTGGAAGAAGCTATTGAGAGTCCTTCAAACACATGGACAGAGAGAAGCCAGACACAAATGAGTAAATACTACATGATGCATCATATGATTCAGGCTATGTGAAGTCTTGAGAACAGACAAAATCTCGGGTGATGAAGACAGAATAGTGATTACCTCAGGGGAGGTGGTGATTGCCTGGAAAGGGGCACAAGGGGACTTTCTGAGGCGATGGAATGTTCTAGATCTTGATCTGAGTCGTGGTTACACAGGTGCATACAGACATAAAAACTGATCCAGCCATACCTTAGGGTTTGGTGCATTTTACCGTATGCAAATTATACCTCAATTAAAAAAAAAAATCCTTCAAAGTGGGTGGAAAAGGTAAGCTGATATAAAATGGAATTGCTTATTCGGTAGGTAAAAAAAAAATGCTTCTATAATTTCTTTTGGGCAGATTAGTCAGAACCCGAGCCCTTTTCTCAGTTTGGGAACCAAACTACATAAGAAGATCCTAGGGGATGTGAGGATTTTATAAAGGACCAAAAGGAATGATTTTCATCTTTTCTGAGAAAGTACAGAATGAATTAGGCTCCTCGGAGACCGAGTCACCACCGAACACACGGAGTCGTCAGGGCTGGAGGGGCCAGCCTGAAATGATGAGAGAAAAGGCTGAGCTTTCCTGCAGGAGAAAACAAGCAGTAATAACCAGCTGGAGAAAATTCTTCAGACAAATTGAATGTGACAGAGAGGGGAAGGACCAGGCCGGGCGAGGGAGAGAGTCATTAAGGGCTTCAAAAGGCAAGGAAGAAGGTGACATGAGGCTTGAGGGAGGAATCTTCAGGGCCTAGGGTGGTGCCTCCCTTCCCTAGCGGGTACCTGGGAACCAGTAAGAACACAAGCTGGTGAGCTCGGCAGCCCCTGGCTGGAATGACCAGGACCAGAGCCAGTAAGATTATGAAGTTCAGCAGGAAGGAGCCATCTGTGAACTTGGGTCATAAAACGTGGTTCCCTCTGCCATTATATCTGCTACTTATTACCCAATAATGCCGCATTAAAAACCTCCCCCCAAACTCAGGTTTCAAATAACAGTCAATTAGTTTTGCTCATGTGTCTATAGATGGGGGAAGTTTGCTTATCTAGCCCCAGGTTTCTCAACCTCAGCACTTCTGATAGTTTGGGCCAGATAATTCTCTGTCACGGGGGACTGCCTGGGCATGGAAGGATGTTTAGCAGCATCCGTGACCGTCGAGGACCACTAGATGCTCAGGGCACCCTCTTCCTAGTCTGACAATCAAAAATGTCACCAGACATTGTCAAATATCCCCCAGTGGGCTGACACTTGCAGCCGAGAAACCACTGCTCCAGGCTGAGCTGGGGCTGGGTCCAGGCGAGCCACACGTCTCCCATCCTTCTAGCCAGCTGGTTCTTTTTTAAAAATATATTTTGCTTATTTATTTGACAGAGAGAGACACAGCGAGAGAGGGAACACAAGCAGGGGGAGTGGGAGAGGGAGAAGCAGGCTTCCCGCAGAGCGGGGAGCGTGATGCGGGGCTCGATCCCAGGACCCTGGGATCATGACCTGAGCCGAAGGCAGACGCTCAACGACTGAGCCACCCAGGTGCACCTAGCCAGCTGGTTCTTGTAACGACTGCAGAAAGCACAAGGGAGCAAGCCCAAGGACGTGAGCACGTTTCAAATCTTTGATCACGTGACATCGGTGGCGAACAGCACTTTGAGCCAAGTGTGTCACATGACTAAGGCCAACACTGACGGAGTAAGGGAGCATACTATGCCATAATGGAGGGGTGAGGTACGTGAATATTTATGGAATAATAATCCAAACTATGCCCGCCACCAATACCATCACTGGCTTAAGATGATATTAATCTAGGACGTTCTTTATCTCAAATTATCATAGAGGACACAGAGAGAGTGAAACTCGCATGAGTCAGGAGAATCCTGATTACATCTGAGAGCCTCCTCCTTCAGGAGGATGAATTTTCATCTGTATTCTTAAATCCATGTACAATGGCTGGACCAGTCCAAAGAGGAGACAGCCGGGCTGCCACAGAGAACAAAAATATGGACTTGGAGCCAGAAGACCCGACTTCTACTCCTTGCTTTGCCATCTCCTATCCGTTTGATCTCAGGCCTGTCTCTGGACTCCACGACGACTTTGGTTTCCTCATCTATAAAACGGGGCTACATTCGTTTCTCCCCAATAAAGCTGGTGTGGGGGGGTGTTAAATGACATAAGGCACGTAAAATGCATGCGGCCGACAGTCTGCACGATGACTCCATCCATCCCTTCCCTCTCTGTACGTGCTCTAATTCCCCGGCCCCTGAATCGAGACTGGCCTCAGGGACCGGCTTGCTTAAGAGAACACAGCACAGGAGAGGTCCTGGGACTTCTGAGACTAAAGTCATAAGAAGTCCTGCAGCTTCCGCATGGACCTCTTGCAAAGCTTGCTCTTGAGAGGCTTCTTCTCAGATCACAGCTGCCATGCTGCCAAAAGGCCACACCACATGGAGAGGCCGTGTGTGGACACTCTGGTTGGCAGCCCCAGCTGAACTCCCAGCCGACTGCCATCCCCAGCCGTCAGCCAAGTGACAGCGCCATCTCGGACGTGCATCCCTGCAGAACCTTCAGATGATCAAGGCACCAAGTGACATTTACTGCCGCTGTATGCAAGATACCATGCACGAAGTGCCTGGCTGAGCCCTGCTTGCCCCCACGCAACCGGGAGAGGTAAAATAAACTGCTGGTGTGGGTGACTATGGGAGGTTGTTTGTTACACGGCAACAGTAACGGAACAGGGTCATGCCGTAATAATGTATTATTTTAGGGCTCTATGACCATATACACCTAGAGGGAGCATCGCACACATTCGGCACTACCATAGTTATTACACTGAACAACTGTGTTTTGTGCCACTCAGTAGACACGGTCTCTTATGCTGATAACAACAGCATCCCGACTTTGCTTTGGAGGAACCATCCTGTCCCTGCATGTGGTCTGGGAAGGGGTTCCCATATGGAGCTGCCAGTTTTAGCAAATAAAAATACAGCATATCCAGTCAAATTTGAACTTCAGATAAACAATAAATGATTTTTTAGTGTAAGTCATGTCCCCTATGATATTTGGGACTTCCTTATACCAAGGATATTTTTTGTTGTGTATCTGAAATTCAGATTCAACTGGGGAGCCACCGTACTCCTATGCCCAGCCCCAGAAGTGGGGGTGACCTACACTAAGCTGAGAGGGCACTGCACTGCCATAGCCATGGTGATCACATCAGTATGGCTAGATTACTTAATCAGGGGCAATGAGAGAGGGACTCTCGGGATTTGAAACTACTTGAGGAGACCCTGTCTCTCCCGCTGCATTAGGTGCTCTGATGTGAAGAATAGAACTGCTAGAAACTAAGGATGGAGATAACCCAGAGGGAGCAGATCCGAATGATGGAGCATTGTATGCCCTGGATCACCTTTCCTGAAGCTGCGCCCAGACAGACACATTAAGAGTGAGTGCACACTATTGAGGACATTCCCGTTCTACTTCTGTGGGGCGACAGAAGTAGATCGGTGACTTTGGGAGCACATATCCAGAAGAAGCCTCCATGAGCTGGGTCCCTGTGTGACCATGATGAGTAGAGGTCCCCTGCGGATCTTGAGGGTCACTAGCACCAGCAAGAAACAAGCCTCTGCTGTGCTAAGCCATGGACACACGGGGGGCTGCGTGTTAACTACAGCACAGCCAAGCCTACTCAGCCTATCTACACGACTGAGCC
This sequence comes from Eumetopias jubatus, assembly GCF_037043125.1. Classification (NCBI taxonomy): domain Eukaryota; kingdom Metazoa; phylum Chordata; class Mammalia; order Carnivora; family Otariidae; genus Eumetopias; species Eumetopias jubatus. The sequence continues at coordinate 86,794,201 of NW_028274818.1, read as the reverse complement.
CGAGAACTAGACAGTACGACGGGTGCTTTTCCACAGACAGAAGATAAGCTGTAGTACTTCCGTGCGGCAGCAACGTTTTAGTAAAAGGTTTTTTTCCTCCTTCATTTACGCTGTGAGTCTCTGGGTGGGCTGGCTGATCTTAAAGAGATGGAGGACTAGACTATTTTAAAGAGGTAAGCGTGTGTCTGCGCGCTCCTCCTGGCAGTGGCACGGGAGCGCGGGTGGACGAGTGAGAACCGGGCGGGGAGTGAAAATCTTGGCTACATCTGCTATTTCGGGCACCCGGCATGCTTCACGGCCCTCGGGGCATTTCGACGCACTGTGCTGAAGTTCAGGCCCGTTTCCTAGATGAGAAAAACAAGGCACAGAGAGAGGCAGCAACGCCCGCCCTGATCGCACGGTTTCAAGGTCCAAAATCAGCTGGGTTTAAAACATTCAACGTGTGAAAGCTTTTACAGATTCTCGGGTTGAATGAAAGATTTTAGAAAGCAGCTGGATAATTTTATAGCAAGTATAACCTGCTGCTAGGATGAATGCAATCAATCTAAAGGCCTCAGAAAATCACCACCGTCCATGGGAGAGTGTCAGGATTTCTACAGTCTGCGGCAGGCGTGGGGGTAATCACCCAGCCCTGCATCAAGTTCTGGTCTCTCTTAGAGACAGCAGAGAACAAAAGGGAGGGGGAAACCAACCTGAATACACACAGTCCTCTCCAAGACCAGCAGGGAGGAAGGTGAGTGAGGAGTCACAGAGTCCCCAGGACTGAATGTGGAGACACAGAGCTGGGGAGAGATGCGGTGGAACCGTGTGTTTTCCACAACTGCACTCAGAAGCAAGCTTGATGCTTTAAAAACAAAAAACAAAAAAACACAGTGCAGAAGTTCTGTTTTAGCTGGACCCAAAGCCACCATCTTTTGCTCCGCTCTACCGTGAATATCAGAGTTCCCTTCTGTCTACAAATTTTTGATAGGACCCCTATCATGTGTGGAGACCCACAGGAAATATAATCAAGGAGAGGATGCTTTACTGATTTACTGAGTCTCTGCGATAGCTCTGTACTGGCAAAAACCATTCACACTTCTCACTGAGCCTTGGTAACAACACTCAGAGGTCCTTGTTCTCCAAATGAGGAAACCGAGGCTCAGAAAGAGGATGTGACCTTGCCCAAGGTCAGACCGTCTGTGGAGGAGGCCCACCTGACCCCCGATCCATCGACTCTCAGCCACATCTTACTGCAGCCGTGTAACAAAGAATAAGACACAAATGCTGCATTTAAAGAGCTTATCAAGAGAGTGGGGGGGGAGACGCATAAAATAAGAATTACAGGATTCCAGAAAACACGCGAGGCTAGGCTGATCAAGCAAGAATTCAAGGAGAAAATGAGACTCCCAACTGAACAAATGCTTGCTTGCTTGCTTGCTTGCTTGCTTTCTTCTTCTTCTTTTTTTTAACATTGTGTATTGAGAGTTAATCATACCCCTTGCTCTATGGCTTATCATCACTGTTGGTCTGTGCATGGCCTGTTTCTTACCTATATATTAATAATGTATTCGCCTCTGTTCTCATTCTCCTCTGCCACAGGCAATCCATTCTCATATATTTAATGTGTATCTTTTTGCTTGAGTGTGTTCTTGCAAAATGTATACTGTTTTGCATGTGGGTTTTTAAAAATTTACATAAATGGTATTGTACTGCAAATCCCATTCCCTTTCCTGCATTTGTCACTTGGCACTGTATTTTTAAGGTCTATCCGTGTTGCTTCGTGTTCATTTAACCTGGTGAGTCGAAGAGCCACAGGGGACTCGCACTGTGGACCCCCACCTCTGCACCCCCACTTTCCCTGGCTGGACACCGCGATGGTGGCCACCTCCCCCACACCACTGCTGTGACTTGCTTTTTACGTGTCTTTGATGGAGCGCTGTGAGAGTGTCTTTAGGCTATCTGCCCAGGACTAGACCTCTGGAGTTGGACAGGTTTCATTTGGCAGTAACGTCAGACTGCTTTTCAGAGTTACACCTGTCTGCCTTCCCATCAGTGGTCCGGGAGGGTCCTCATATCCGCGTCACGCCAACACACAGCGGTATTCTAATTTTTGCTAGTCTAATAAGTGTGAAATGACATCTTGATTTGTTTTAATTTTGGTATCTCCAATGACAAATGAGTTCATAGAATGTGTACAGATTTTTTTGAACTGCCTACTATGTGCTTGGCACAGTGGGGGGTAGGACACAAGTACATGACCCGGATCTCACTAAGCTTACACGGGGTACCGAGCAAGGTCAAGCATATAGCAAGGGAGGCATTAAAGGTGGGAGGACAGAAAGGGCTTGCAGTGAGATCTGCTGGGGACACCACCATCTAAAGCCAAAAATAATATACAAGCTGGTGCTGACCGGTCCTCTTGCTCCAATATGGTAACCAGTCTGAAGGGCCCACTCACGGCAGTCCATCCTCGAGCAGTATCACACCAGAAGGGTCTTTTGTTAATGAGAAGAAAACTCAATTTCAAAAGACTGGGACTTTATCAAAAGCTGAATTTGCTTTAACACAAAAGCGTTCTCTTCACTGTTCTGCTACGGTTTCTTATTGAAAGCAAATGTAGCCACACTTAAAGAGACATCACGAGGCCCCATCGCAAAGTAGTCTGAGCCAATGTGAACTTTCCTATCAACAGAAATGCCTGACAAAAGATTACAATAACAAACGCATAGATGAGTTCACAGAAATGAAAGGGGAATCTCTGAATGCCAGGAGTGAAGAGAAGAGGGATGGTCAGAGTGTGCCACAGTGGCCAAGAGAGACAACAAACCACCAACAGGCTTTAGTCGAGGAGTTGGTATGTCTGGAGAAGGACCCTAATCACGTGAGAGTACCTAGAACCGAGACCCCTGCTTAGAGCCAGGAATCCTCAAGGGGTTGCCATTGTTGGGATGGAGCACTAGAGAAAGTCTTCCTGCTGGCCCAGCAGAACCACCTGGAACATTGTCTTTACTCAGGGCCCAGAGGAAAACCTAAGTCTCAAGAAACTGAAGCCCTGAATTTGCGTTTAGGACACAAGAATTCCAAAGCAAGAAATTAACACCAGAGTTTGTCCCAGTGTGGTAGGAGCAAATGCAAAGCCTCTCGGTAGAAAACACTAACACAGCCAGGACACATGGAACTTACAGGGCAAAAACCACCCTGGCTAAGATGAGCTCGCAATTTAAAAATCACAAAAAACATGCCAGGAAATGATCCATCATAATGGAGAGTAAGAAATATGACAAAAAGGGAATGGATCTTCCAAAGAACTTGAGATAATAAAGCAATTTTTAAAAAGATTTTATTTATTTATTTGAGAGAGAGAGAGAGCGCGTTGCACGCGTGGGCACGAGCAGGAGGAGCAGAGGGAGAAGCAGACTCCCCACTGAGCAGGGAGCCTGATGCGGGGCTGGATCCCAGGACCCTGGGATCATGATGGAGCCAAAGGCAGAGGCTTAACCGACTAAGCCACCCAGGTGCCCTATAATAAAGCAATTAAAAAAAAAAGATAATAGAGCAATTTATCTTTGTTAAAGATTTTATTGTGTTATTTATTGGAGAGAGAGAAAGTGAGCATGAGCAGGGGGAGAGGTAGAGGGAGAGAGAAAGGGAGAAGCAGACTCTCCGCTGAGCAGGGAGCATGATGCGGGACTTGATCCCAGGTCCCCAGGATCATGACCTGAGTAGAAGGCAGATGCTTAACCAACTGAGCCACCCAGGTGCCCCAGCAATTTATTTTTTTTTAAAAAGATGTTTTTAGTTATTATTTTACAGAGAGACAGCGAGCAAGAGCATAAGCAGGGGGGCGGGGCAAAGGGAGAGGGAGAAGCAGACTCCCTGCTGAGCCCAATGTGGGGCTCCATCCCAGGACCCTGGGATCACAACCTGAGCCAAAGGCAGAGGCTTAACTGAGCTACCCAGGTGCTCTGATAATAAAGCAATTTAAAAGAAACTGTACAGTAACTATTTTCTTAAGGTGAAACCTCAATTAAAAATAAATAGAAAGCTTTTGACGGGTTCAAAATAGGCCAAAAAATAAATACATCTTTAATATAATTTAAGAAATTAAAAGAAAAAAGAACACAAATGAAAAAACAGCACATTATAGGGGGAAACCCCCCCCCCAGGCAAATCCAAGTTTTGGAAAAATTCTAGCCTTTCCAAATTGAGCCTCTTTCTTGTTAAAAACAGATACTCTCAAACAAATGAAAAATACAAAGGAAATTTTTTATACTTCAACACAGAGAGCCTAAAGGAAGGAAAACGGGAAAATGTAAGAATGTGAAGTGCTAGGGAACATTCATTAGCAGGTGGAACAAGTGTCTAACAGGAGGAAGGAGAGAATGTGGAAGCGAAAACAGAGAGATGATGGCTGAGAACTTTCCAGAACTGACAAAACAGCATTAAACCCTCAGATTTAAGGAAGCAAAATGTGTCCTGATCAAAAAAGAAAATAAAAACCTAGTGCATACTAAGATACGTTATAAGGAAATTACAGAACACCAAAGAAATAGCAAAAAGCAACCAGAGACACCAGACACGTTCCCTCCAGAAGAATGACGACTAGATTCAGAGCAGATTTCTCAACAACAGTAAGGAATTTCAGAAGATGCTAGAATTATACCTTCCAGAATCTGCGGGAGAATAACCACCGACCTAGAATTCTGTAACAATTAATCAAGGGTGAAGGCAACATAAAGACATTTTCAGGGGGAGAAAAGTCATTGGCAGAATATTTACCACTAACAAGACAACTACAGTGCATACTTTGGTAGAAAGCAATTCAACTCAGGAGGAGGAGGTGGAGAAAGAAGTGATGTGAGCCAAGGAATTGGGAAAGCTCTGGATAAATCTACACAGCTTATTTACTCTCTGTCAAAAAGGCAGGAATAAAAAATCACAGGATCTGGGCTGTAACTGAAATCCTACATGGTACGTGGTCATGGATGTGGGGTGGTGACAGCAGTTAGTAGGTGAGGTTCCTGTATTATTCGGGAAGAAGGTGCAATCCTGACACAGTCTAAGATGGTTATGATAAAATGGCAAGGATGACCCCTCGGAGAACATGGGCAGAAGGGAGAACTTCCAGAGTCGTCGAAGGAGACAGGCGGCGAGGCTTTTGAGCTGCCTTGTGGCTTGGAGCAATAAAGGAGAGGGGAGCAGCGCCTCTGGAGAGTTCCAGAGCCACGGACATTTCCCCGACAGCTTGAGGCAGGTCACGGAAGGAACGCGAACTGTGTCACCGTTCCTAGCATGCGGCTGGATGTCAGTCCCGCTACCTCCCCATGCAGCCGGCTGCTCACCTTCACCTCTTAAGTGCACCCTGACACCATCACGGAATTCCTATTTTGCGAGCTCCTTTGGGAAATTGCAAAAGCAGACGGCAGCTCTGAAATAATGAAGTTTATTTGCCAAGCAACGAACACGCAGACCGGGCTGGAGGTGACCTCCCTGACACGCGTGCAACGGAAATGATGTGGCATGATTTCCACTTAGGGAGTCTGGGGGAAATCTCGTGCTCTCTGACACAAGGCCACTCTCCTTGGGCGAAGCTGCCTGTGGAATCCCTTATTCCACCTGCTTCTACTTGCCTAAGTCAGGTGCCCATCGCCATGAAAACCAAAAAGTCAAAATCGATTTGATGTCAAAGATGACATGTGCACTGCACCACAATTCAGCTTCTGTGCAAGCGAACAACATTGGCAGCACTGGCACCGAAGTTGCCTTTTGAGCAAACCTGAAGGCTACTCTTTGTCTTATTTTGCATAATTTGAGGGGTTCTGCAACGCCCCCCAGAAAATGACCATTTACATGAAAAAGCGGAAGTAGAAAAAACAGAGCTCTTGGCCAAGATCATACCCCTGTCGCATGCATTTGAAGGCAATCAATTTCCATTGCAAGAAGATGAATCCTCTGCAAAATGTTGCAGGTACATATTTATAAATTTGAGGGGGATGGGAACAGAGCTTTCAGCATGTTGTCAGAGAAATTTATGAGCAAAATGGAGCTGGAAGCATCCGAGGCATTAATTCTAACTAGCAGGAGTGGCAGGTGAGGGGTATATCTGATCTTTGGGTACAAAGGAGAGACACTGTATCATCTTAAAAAAGCAAAACCAAAAACCCAGCATTTAATATGCTGCCTTGAGTTGAAGAAAGAGAGTGAAGTCGTGGCCACCCTGGAAAGGAAAGTCCACCTAACTCACAGGAGTTACCTACGCAGTTACTTTTGTGCCAAAAAGAAAGCAACGTGAGATATACTGCTCTAAGGTGTGATTTCACGTATCAAACGTGATTGACGGACCATTCAAAATTACAACTATTCTAAAGCTACAGGCAGAAAGGAAAGGAACATTGTTGTTCCCCTCCTTCACTACGTACACTTTTGTTCTTTTCAAGAGCTCCTTCCAGATTTCCCGAGAAGCTTTTCACCCTTTTGTGCCCTCGCAGCTGTGAGCCATAGGGGCGCGTGTGCCCTCGGTGGGCGCCTAGGAGCTTTGCTCAATCCTGCCCTGCCCCGGGGGGGGGGGGGAGGCACAAACACACACTCGCTCTTTCAACAAACAGGTACCTATGTTACTAGGTGCCAGGCACTTTGCTAGGCGCAGAGGGGAGAGCCAGCGACAGCTGGTGCCTTACCACACAGCTGTGAAGAGTGCTTACGGACATCTTGTGCAGTGAGGGAGGGCGTTCTATGGGGTTACCAAGGGCAGTGCACGGGCGGGGACGGGGGGCACTGGGACCATCACAGCTCAGCGCACACATGGGGAGACAGCACCGGATGTTGTAGGGGCAGTGAGATGGGGGGCTGGGGTTTCGTGGCTGGGCAGGGAAAAGCAGCGCTGGGCTGGGCTGGGCTGGGCAGTCCTGGGCTTGCGCAGCGAAACCAGAATGTCAGCATCATCACATCGTGAGTCCTACGGTAATGACACCATAGCAGGATTTCCCAGGAAGAACGAGCGCCCCGGGACCCCTCTCCTCCCCTGCAAATGGCAACAGGGCACATGCCAGGTGACACGTGAACCGCCCACCCTGCACCTGCAAGAAGGAAGAACAGACGTTTCAGGGGCTGCCGGTCTCCACACGCCATTGTACTTTGAGCAGATTGCTTCCCCCTCTCTCAACCACATTCTTGCCCTTCTTTATGACCTCTGGCCTTTCATAAATGTGACTCTAGGAGCTTCCGCTGCTGGGTTTCAGCGGCCATGGACACCTAATCGATAGCTTTTCATAACGATTTTCTCCCCAGCGAGGATGTTGGCCCAAACGCTGCAGTTACAAGCACACCTGGACTGAACTACACAAGGGCATCAAACAGCCAAAGAGGCAATTTGCCGGTTATGATTTTCGAGGGCCTGCTCTGTGGCTCCTGTGGGAGACAGAAGCGTCCTCCAACTGTCAAAAATGTCTCTTTGATCCCAGGTTGCTGATACTGCACCTGAAGGGGGGTTTGCTGGGAACACATTCCAGAAGCGTCCAAAACAGATCGTTCCAAATCCCGGGCCATGGAACGTTGTATTCGGAGTCCCAACTGTGTGATAAATTTTTGCTCAGAGAGATCCTTGAGCTGGAAGGATCCTTGAGTTGATTTTCTCCAAATTTAGTCAATCACATACAACTTCCACAATTCTGGCCATATTCTTGCACTTGTGTTTACTTCGTGTTTCTCTTTAAAATCCACTCACTTTTTTCTTTTTCTTTAATTTTGCTTACATAAGTCTCTGTCTTTAGGTTTTTGGTTTTTTCCCCTAAAACGTTGTTAGAATCACATATAAAAAACCAGTATCTCTTGCCATAAACAAGAGGCAATTGTAAAAACAAATCCAGAGGAGGAAAAGATTTAGTTCTACCCAGGTGGTGTCGTGGTGTTGGGGATGTGTTACAGGCCTGTGAACACCAATTCTCTTCGATATAATCAGAAGGAGGCAATGAAAACTGACAAAGTCATGTGCTCACAATGCGTTTTGATGTATGTAATATGAGCGCGTGTCATCCCAGATCCCCTCAAGGGTCGCCCCAGACCACCCGGTTCATGACACATTCACCTCTCAGGACACCCAAGTCCAGTCTAACTCTGTAATTCTATAACAAAGACACTAAGAACACTCAAGTCATTTGCCCAAGGTCACAAGGCAAGTCCACGAACTTACCAAACCTAGAACATGGGTTTCTTGTTCTTTGGACAGAACTACTGGACTGAGATTTCCTTCCCTCGTGGTGCAGGACCCTGAGCACCATTTAAGATGATTCCTTAGAAGTCCTCAGATTCCCCAGCGGGGCTGAGCTCTGGTCACCATACTGTCGAGCAGGTATCCGTCACCAGCCCCTCTTCCCTGCACTCCCTCCTCTCCATCGGTCCTGCTTTTGGGAATCACTACCTAAATAAACTCCTGCACTCATGTTCTTGCCCAAACTCAGACATATAGTAGGGTCAAGAGTGCCAAGCTCATGCACTCCAGATAAGGTGCCTGGGGGCGTCACACTGGATAGAAACTGAATAGGAGAGGACAACTCCTGTCCCACTCAGCGAGGGCACGCTCTCCTGGAGACAGAGCAAGCACAAAGCCGAGGGACGCAACAGAAGGAAGGAGAGAAAGAGACCATCCATCAGCAAGAGAGTTAGATTGAAAATCCGCGCTACATGGGCGCCTGGGCAGCTCAGTCATTAAGCGTCTGCCTTCAGCTCAGGTCGTGATCCCAGGGTCCTGGGATCGAGCCCCGCATCACACTCCATGCTCCGCGGGAAGCCTGCTTCTCCCTCTCCCACTCCCCCTGCTTGTGTTCCCTCTCTCACTGTGTCTCTCTCTGTCAAATAAATAAACAAAATCTTAAAAAAAAAAAATGAAAATTTGTGCTACAGTGGGAAACACCGCCAAGAAATCTGGTAGTTCCAGGAGGCAAAAGACGGTTATGATGCTGGTTTCAGGTAAAAAGGCCTCCTTGTACCTTCAATGTCCCTCACCCCACCTTGCCGGCCCCTTTTGCCAATGACAAAAATAGGAGATGTCTGTGTCCACCCTGGGACCTGGGGACACGCTTAACTCACATGCCGGTAGTTCCAAGGATTTTTTTTTTTACGAGATGTAATTAAGATAAGACCACAATAGCCAAGACATGGACACAACCCAAGTGGCCACTGATAGGGCAATGGATAAGGAAGATGTATGTATTCATGACGGAATATGATTCGGCCACGGGAAAGAGGGAAATGGGTCACCTGTCTACTGCCACAGAGAGGGGAGAATGATCACCAGGTACATGGAAGGAAAAGGCAGTTCAAAAACTTGGTATGAGGAATCAGAGTGCATGTCATCAAAGCAGCAGAGTTGCGGCAAGAAACAGAAGTAAGGTCAGAAAATCGCTGGCTGCATTCTCAATGGGACTCAAGAAAACATTACATCCGTGCATCGTGGAGAGGGAATGATCTAGGGGCAATAACAGCTGCAGAAGAATAACCAATAATGATGGGAAACAGAAAAGCCAGGACTGGGGCTGGAACCCCAGATGCCACGTGTCAAACTATGGGTCAGTGAATAGAACACGTCAAGAGAAACAGCAATCAGAGGCAAAGGAAGAAAGTCCTGGAAGAGGCGAGAACCAAAGAGGACAAATCTGCAAAACTGATGAAGATTTTTAAAAAATTTTTTTAAAGATTTTATTTATTTATTTGAGAGAGAATGAGTGGGTGAGCACAAGCAGGGGGGAGGTAAAGGAAGAGGGAGAAGCAGACTCCCCACTGAGCAGGGAGCCCGATGAGGGGGCTGGATCCCAGGACCCTGAGATCATGACCTGAGCTGAAGGCAGATGCTGAACCGACTGAGTCACCCAGGTGCCCCCTGAATAAAAATTTAATGGGGAATCCGAATGAATAGATAAGGTGGGTGCTATTGATCAGAAGTGCTAGTAAGTGGTGATGTGAAGTCAGGAACCACACCTGAACATATCCTGATGAGATGTTTTAATTGAAACAATAGAGAAAAATTATATAAGCATCTAGGCAGGGGAAAATGAAATAGTTTGTCCGCAGAGGGAAAAAAATGAATCCAGCTGACATCAAACTTCTCCTCTGCCATATACACAGAAACACACACACACACACACACACACACACACACACACACCCTAAGATAATAGGACCACATCTTCAGAGGTATTTTTGAAAAGATGTTGTCCTAAAATTTTTAATTCTGCCAGATTATTGCCCATGCATGAGAAAAGCAAGAAGAGTGTCTCTGAATCCACAAAGGACTCAAATTAAAACACTAACTGAAAATTTTTTTTTCTTCCTAAGAGTTTGTCCACTGGTTGAGAGATAAAAATGAACTAAAGAAAGGTATTAATTATGGAGAAAGGAAGGTGAGGCTCGGTACCCGTAAACACAGACTTCTGCTGTTACTATGGTTTCGAAGCTGAAGTAGGACATCAAATGTAGCATTTGAAACAGAAGACACATTACAGGAGACGATTTAGTAACAATTACTTAGCAGCAAAGTCCCCTGCAACAGTGGCTGAGGCTGCCTGTTTTCTGTGGCTCCTGGGCATGCCCTTTCCTCAGTTCTCTGCTAAGACTGTGGCTTTTAGCTGTAGCCCTTGTCTAACTCCTCCCGTACCTACACTTTCTCAAGCGTGTCCACGATTTACCAGCAGATAGAGTCTGGGGAAGATGGTCCCCCACTCCCCGCCCAGGCCGCCGTGCTGAAAATTAGCTTGAAAATGGTTTTCAAGATCATGCTAAGAAAATATCTTTGAGATACATGGAGTGCCTTATGAGGACTAAATATTAGATTTTACCTACTTCTTTTGCAGCATCATAAAGATGCTTAAGTCCTTTGGGGATTTTTTAAAAGTCTGTCGTTACATGCTCTTTCTCATTCCTAATTTTGCATATTTGTGTTAGCTTTCTTTTTTTTTTTTTCTTGATTAGATACCATTGGTGTTTGTTGATTTTATTGATCTTTCAAAGAATCAGTTCTTGGGTTTATTATTTTTTTTAAATCAAGGTTACTGCTTTCCTAGATTAATCTTCTGTTTTTATCTTTCCAAAGGACTCCTTCCTTATGTTTGTTACATCATTCGGCTAACTTCTGGGGCAGAATCCTTAGTCAATTAATCTTTTTCATGTCATAAAGAAGCCAAGGTGCTGCAGCATCCAGCTTTGGCTACATCCGACTGGTTTCAACACATATTATTATACACATTATCATTACTTTCTACATATTGCACACCTGCAGTTTTGAAATTCTTCATTTACCTGAGCAATTGAGAGGTGCAATGTGAACTCCCAAGGTTAGCCTTTTTGTGATTTATAAGACATGGTGATATAAACATATTATTTGGTAATATGGAGGAAAACAGAAGTCTGAGACAGCCCAAGGAATCAAAATTGGTTGCCCCATTGCATGCGAATCAGAATGTCGGGAGTCAGGCGGTGGGCTGCAGTTTTGGTGATAAGCCTTATGATATTATTTAACTGTTTAGACAATGTAGGCATTATTTTGATAAACATTAAAATCACAGAAGCAAGTGGAATAAAATACTGGGCAACCATAACATGGACAATGTTGGGGTGGGGAAAGGTTGGACGTCATGATCCTCGATTACTTTTTGCGAAGGCTTTGTTTGGTCAGGTGTAAGGGCAACCATTAAATGCACAGAAATAGCTTATGTAACTTCCACTCCAGTAGCGGGAAGAAAAGAAAGCTCCACTGATCCAATAGTAGAGTCAGGAGGTGGGGCGGGGGGGGGGGGGGGAAGAAGGAAAATGAACAAATGATAGAAAAAAGTCCAAATCGGTTGATAATCAGAACATACATAAACAAGCAAACTCTTATTGAAAGATAATTATCAGACTGCAGAAAAATATAAAAGCCAGCCAAATTCTATTCACCCAGAAACACATCTGAAATAAGATGACGCTAAAAGCATGAAGTGAACCCAGAATGAGCATCCTAAACCCCTCACCATCTCTTTGAAAAAGAGAAAGAAAAATCTCCAGAGGTAAAAACAATTAGCCAAAATTTTCAGAAAATAAATACAAATGGGCAGTAGACATGTTTAAGTTGCTATCAAAATTTTTCAAATTAAAAGGAGATTATTTTCATGTGTTAGATTGGCAAAGATCAAGTTGGTTGTTGATAATCAGAGCTGACAAGGTTATGAAGGGAAAAGCCCTTTTCGGCTCCGCCAGTGGAGTAGAAATGCCTCCGCCATATTGTCATGGGGTAGGGGAGGGCTGGCAATTTCTATCAAAAACTTTTTTCTTTTACGTTTGCTTATTCTCAAACCCAGAAACTCTTCTGTAAGAGATTGATCCTCAGGGAAAAGAAAATGGACAAGACGCTTGCTGCTGTTTTTATTTTTAAAGAATAAAACGTGAAGACAATTGAAGTGTCTGTCAATAAGAGATGTGATGAAATAGATAATGGTCCAACTGAAGGCCTTTACTATGATCCTGTAGAGCCACGTGTACTGTGAGGGAAGGCTAGCTATGTCATACTGTTAAATGAAATTGCAAGTCGTAAAATGATGTAAAATAATATATATGCATGCACAGAATGGTATAGATGTGTCTGGAGGAGTAAAAAGCAGAATGCTAACAGTGGTTCCAACTGGAAGTACCATTCTGGGGGGATTTTTTTAACCCTTTTATCAGTTTCCTTATTTTGCCACAATGTGCAGTTTCTATTTTCAATTTTCAAAGAATATACTCACATAGCTCAAAAAAACATAAAAGGTGTGTAGTGACAATCTTCCTCCTACCCCATCCCCATCCACCCAGTTTCTTGTGTGTATCCTTTTAAAATTTATGTATGCAAAAGTAAGAAAATTCAGAAATATATTATCCCCCCCCATTTCACACAGTCTGTTTTTCGCCTTGCTCTTTTCTCACCTGAACAATAGATCCTGAGAACGTCCCACATCAGCGTGTATTCTTTACCCACTATGCTGAATTCCACCATGTGGCTATTATTTTTGTGTATGTGTGTTTTCTTACTTCTTCACTTAGAGATGAATCATAATCAGAAAAGCCTGAGTATTTGTATGCTGGGGACCTTGAGGACAGTGACCGATGTCAGACACCTTGATGTGTATAGTATGATCATCATTTTTAAAATAGGTTAACATGATTTACTGAAGCCGACTGTATAAGGGCCCAAATAGACCAGGTAACGTCGAGAAATAGAAATGGTCTTTCCCTCAGTGGAGGAAGGGAGGCTGGGCAGGTAGGCACCAGGAACGTACCCATGCACACGGCCCCTGCTCCACTATGGTCAACGCACAGACCACCCTTCGCCTCCTCCCCGTCGCTGCCTTCATTTACTCCCTGGGCATGCCCCCCCACCCCCACCCCATGCCCTCCTTCTTCAGCTATTCGGGCTCCAGAGTTCTTGCAGCCACTTTGTGAATCCGATCACCACCCACAGGCTGGCAATGCGCAAACTTCTGCCTCCAGCCCAGGCAGCTTTGGTACAACCACCCAAGTAGTGTCTTAGCCACCTAAGAAACCCATTCAAACCAAGCCCAGTAGAAAGTGCGGTTTGGGGAAGGATGCTAGGGGAGCCTGGTGGTTTCCGTGGCTGCTCTCTGTCGTACGCATGGTCTCCGTGTCCAACTTCAGACACCACGGGAAGAGAGAACATGACTGGGTGCCCATCTTTAGCCATGGTTGGGAAGTGAAGACTTGTGGACTGTAGGGCTCTGGGAAGCATGGTTCTTTACCAAGTACTGGGAAGAGGGAAATGTGGGCACCTCCAGTCCACGGTGCTCTTCCCCAGCTCTGGGGGTGCTCTGGCTGGAGAGGGTGTCCCTGCTGGGTTGGCTGGGGGTGAAGGGTGGGGGGAGGAAGGGGATGCCTCTAGCTTAGTCCTTAGGCTGTCTGGTGGTTGGGAGGTTAGACATGTTGTCAGTACATTCTGAATTGTTTTGTTTGAGGGGGAATCCTTGGATTCTTCTTCCAACCATGGTTTGTGACCCATTTTCCCCCCATGCTACATCTCTTCCAACTGTCCCTGGGAATCCCAGGCAGATCTGCTGTCCCCCAGCGGGCAGTCTGATTACAAGGCACATTTCCCACTGCTGCTTCCCACAGTCCTGACCTCAGCCCCTCAGGGGGAAGCCTGGCTGTACATCTGTGCTGGCCACGGTGGTCCCAGACCTCAGTGGAAACTTCCCAACCTTTGCTTCAGATCCTAGCATTGTTCAGGACTGGATGCTGGGATGGCGGCGGGCAGGGGGGTGGGGTTACTGATTCTACTCCGCAATCAGGATGGAAGTGAGGGAGGCTGGTGAACTCCAAACACATGGGAACTGGGTCACCTTTTGGTAATTAGGATTTGGGGCATAGCATGCCCATCCGCGGCAGAGTTCTACAATCCTGGATGTTTTTTTTTTTTTTTTAAATCAAGGGTTTTTTTTTTTTAATCTTTAAAAGTATTACACAGTAAAATAGACTTTTGACTGGTGTTCAGCTCTATGAATTTTAACACACGTATAGATTCATGTGACCGCCATCAGTCAGGATACAGAATGGCCCCATCACCCCCAAAAAATCCCCTTATCTGCTTCTTTATAATCATACCCTCCGCCTGTCCTCAACCCTGGCAACCACTGATTTGTTCTCTACCCCTGTAGTTTTGTCTGTTTGAGAGTATCATATAAATGGAATCATACAGTACATAACCTTTCTTTCACTCAGCATAATGCCTCTGACATTCATCCAAGTCACAGTTTTTTTTTTGTTTGTTTTTGTTTTTTAAGGAGCAACAGATACAGGTTCTACATAGGTTGTTTAAATTGGAATTGTAAAGCAACTTTGGGTTAGCTCTCAGGTAATAGAGTAGAGAGAAGGTACTGGAACTTACCAAACCCAGAGTCCAGATAAAATTATACAACACCGATCCGGGGGGGGGGGGGGGGAAGAAAAATCTAAAAATACACCAGAGCTGGATCTTTTCCTCCAGTTTTTCACGTCTCCATTTGCTTTTCCCATGATGCCCCATCAATTTGCAATTAAAATTGGAATCACAGCTTTTGAAACCACCCAGACTTTGTAATGTCAGCCAGTCCCTCCCAAGCTGTTGATGGACCATGACAAGCAAGTATGATAAAATAATACAGCGACTTCAAAGCAAGAGGGATCTAAGGGGGTTGGCCAGTGTGTCCCCCAATATACATACACTTTGGTGGTGTGTACCACCAGCTGAAAAAGAAAAATGTAGGTGGCCCACGGACACGACTTGAAATGCCACCTAATCACATCACTAGAAAATAATGAACTTTCCTTTTTCTTTCTGTTCAAATCTTCCGATTACATGATGGAGAGAGTCTTAGGTACTAAAATGTTGTTAACGCCTCTCTAATGGGTTTCGTTCCCTCTCTCTCCTCATCAGAAAGAATGAGAGTGCCTCAGGCTGAGTATGGGCTGAGACTTGAAGTGCGCTGTTTGGTTTCTATGGACTTTGTGTTTATGACAATTTTCTACTCCGGGCTACTGGGGATTCTCACATACGATGGTGACGTGAAGTTTCATGTTTAAGTAAACCTGTTTAAAGCAAAAGTTATGAGTGGACTTTAAAGTCATGTGAAGTCAGTATCTGTAGACACATCCATCCAAAGGTAAATCATGAAGATGGTCCCCAAGTGACTGAAGGTCTTAATGTGCTGTCAGATTTCAGACAGAACCGTGAAGACTCAGTGCCTGAGGAGGCTTGCAGACAAGACTGCCCCCCAGGCACCACAAAGGCCACTCTTCCACCGACAGTTCAAGCATGGAGGCTCTCAGTACTGACCATGCAACCAATCCCAAAGGACCGCCCTTCCCATGAAAGCTTTGCTTGGCTTCGGAGGGAACTGAGTCATCTCTGACACAATGGGTCCTCCTCATGGACGGCTGCCTTCTTGGCTCCATCCTGATGTCTCCCCCCAGCATCCTCTACAGCCCTCACCCGTGTTTCACTGTCGTTCTGAAGGTGCCAACTCCTGATCAAGGCTGAACAAAAATTCTTCCAGGTTGATCTTTACGTCCACTCCTTGCCCTTCCCTTAGCCTCTCCTTGTTGTTAGCAAGATCCACTCTCCAGGTTGGACTTCTGTCTCCACCAAACCACTGAGTCAGAGAGGCAGTCACCCTCTGTGCAAGCAATGTCATCTCTAAAGCATGTACCGCTGAGCTGCTCTGCCCTATCCAGTTATGAAGTCCAGAAGAGGGATGCAGAAGGATGGAGAGCCTGGAGCTGTTCTGAACGGCACTGCATGCCGGGGACAGTGACCGAGCTGCACGCAGCAGTTTGGGGGCAGGGATGGCGTCACCAACTCAACATCCTCCAGGGACTCCAAGGGCACCCACAGGAATGACAACAAGGAGCCCAGGGGATTGCAGGTTCCCTCCCTGGGGGCCAGCTCTAGAACCACATGGGTTTCTCCAACCATAGGTCATCCTGGCTCTAGAATCTTCTCCTCCCTATTGGTCCAACTGAAGACTGAGAAGACTCCAGCTTTCCCCACCCTGACAAAGGCCCACGTCATGCCTCTTTGTCTTCCAGGCATGCCCATCAGCTTAGTGATGGTCACACCTCCTCCAAGCATGATCCAGGAAGGGGGAATCACAATAGGAATAAAATCTAATGCATACTTAGGACATCAAATCAGTACCACAACCTGGGAGGTAGGAACACATGTCATCCCCATCTCGCAGAGCAGAAAGCAAAGCTTAGGACAGTAGTGACTTACCCCACAGTGAATATAAGCCCGAGGCAGGACTGGCAAGCAGCCATGCCTGTTTTGACGACCCAGCCCAACAAAGTCACAAAAGGACAGTGACAGGTTACATCCAGCCTCCAAACATGTTCTACAGAAATTGTGAATCAGTAAGACACAATTATAAATTGAGATTTGCTTTTTTTAAAAGATGCCATATTTCAAGCTTGTTCTAAAAAAGGAAAAAACCTAGAAGATCTGGCAATAAATCTGTTGAGATTAACTAGGGGTTGTCCCCCCTAAATGGGACAGCGCCCTCCCTAACTGGGACTCGTCCTTATCGTCCCTTCTCTTCACTGCCCCACAGCCAACTTCATTTGCTCACGCATGTGTCTACAGAGTCCCTGGAGGATGCTGAACTTGTGACGCCATCATTGTTCCGAACTGCTCCTCCACGAGATGCAAGGTCTGGGCAGCTCGGTCACGGCCCCTGCTCACTGCTTGAGCCTCTCCATGCTTTTACACACCTCCCTGGGCATCAGCCACCCAGATGGGAGGGTAGAGGTGCTCGGGGGCTCATGTTTGAGAGATGACCTTGAGGGCACACTTGTCATTTGAATGATGTCCAAATTTGAGTGCCTATCAAAACGGCTTTGATAGAAGTACCTCCCAGAGTCATTTATGCCCATTTCCCCCTCTTTATTCTTGGCAGGAAAGAAGAATTAAGTCAACTTCTTTCTCTCCTGGAGAAATGACGGACACACAGCAATCGGGCCAAGGTGCTCCAGGATTTCTGGTTAAGGGAGAGGTCTGTGCTAGAGAAAATACCAGATGGAGGGACCTCCAGTAGGGATTTTGCCACCGCAGAGCCTTGCGATGACTTAACTCATTTTTCACAGAATTAATAATTCAGGTCCCCCATGGTTTCATCCAGAAGTGGCCATAAACTGCAGAGAGTTTAACCAACCACTTCTGAAAATGGGATTGATCCTGAGAAATGCTACCTCCACTTTCAGCCACCTCGCTTGAGCAAAATGAAAGCTGTTAGGTGATTTCATATCTTCATTAAAACCATCAAAGCAGAAACATTGCAAAGAGGCTGCCAAAGCAGAGAACATTTCCCCATGCTCTGGCAGCTTTGGGGAAGTCAGGGAGACGCAGACCCCGATTATCTTGCAGGAAGGCGCTACGGTGTTCAGCTCTGTTTGAAGGGACCCATACACGCAAGCCCCCTAAATCTAGCAGTGCCAGCAAGGCCGCTACCTTGCCATGCATGCTGATGAGGCTGGAATGAGAATGAGAAACTGGGATGGACGGACGGACACACACACACACACACACACACACACACACACCTGAGGGGCATGTACCTCTTCTGGGTTGGAGCAAAGCTAATTCAACCTTCAAAGGATCTCAAGAGGTTACTTAAGAACACTGCAATTGCAAAACTAGCCTCAAAGACCCCTAGAAAGAGGGACTATGCCATCTCCCAGCCTCCAAGCTACAGTAGAAAATGATTTTCCTGTCTTTGGTTAGTTCAAGGACACCTACAGACAGACCCCTGGCCAGTCAAGCCAGGGGCTGTCGTAGGAAGTGTATGAGGATCAATCCCCAGCACCACTACCATCCTCAGCCCACCACAGGCTTCCTTGACGCCCGTTCTCAGGCCTTGCCACAGTGAAATCCCTCAGCGTATCCTACTATGAGCCTTCACACTATACCCAGCGTCCGACACAGACGATGTCTTTGAGTAGGTGACATCTGAGCTGGAACCTACATGACGTGAAGCAGCCAGATCTAGGATACAGCAAAGGCCAAATCCCTAAAGCTGAGGCACTGGCCCCCCAATGCCTCTCTAACCCATGCTGGGTGGGGACCCCTCCTCTGTGATCCCACCATGATCTCACAGTCCCTCTGCTAGTCTCGCTCCTGGACTTGTGTGCCCTTCAGCTCTTTGAAGGAGAGATCCTATTTCCCATCTCTCCTTTCCAAGGGCTTGGCACAGTGCCTGGTACATAGCCGGTGGTCAACAAATGTATGCAGGACTGAAATCAGAAGTGCAATCATGGCATGAATGTATTTAGAAACACCCTTGACCTCCCTACCACCAACATCAGCCACTCCCTTTGAGAAATCCTCTCTGCCCCCTGAGACCCAAATAACACACTGCCTCCTCCAGGAAGCCTTCCAAATTTCTCCCAATTGGATTTCATCTTCCTTCTGTGCTGCTATAGTTCTGCTTGGATCTCTAAATGGTATCTCTCACCATCTGATTTTCCATGAGAATCTCGTAACCGCATCAAACCATGAAGAGTCCAGTGGCAGGACCCATGTCCTATTTATCTCTAGCTCAATACAGGCTGGATGAAAAAAAAATCAATGACTAATAATGACAGGTAACCCTTGTTGGACACCTTCCACATGCCAGAAATCTGAGCACTTGTGCATGTTATCACTCAACCGATCCTCACAGCAAGCTTACAGGGTGAGGCAACGTGATTCGTCCTGGTGTGCAGACGGAACTGAGGCACAGAGAAGCGGCCGGCTGGTGGGCGCACACCTGGTAGGTGGTAGAAGGGAGAGCCCAACCCGTTCATTCTGGTTCTAGAGCCAAGTTTTTAATCACTGCACCCAAACTGCCTGCCCTGGGGCTCTCTGCCTCCTTACCCCCATTTTGAGGTCATTTTGCCCACACCCTTTGAATCTGGGCTGTTCTCCCTCCTTCCAATGAGATGCTTCCTTTCATCCCGCCCCCCAGGAGCACTGCTCCCCCAAGAGTCATGGCTGCAATGCCCGGAGCATCTCTCTCCACCAGCCTCGGGGAGGATGCGGGACTCCTTCACCCAGCTGTGAGCACCTAGACGGGCGGGTGGCGGGGGCGAGGGGCTGAGTTCGTAGGAAGCCACCTCTTCATCAGCGCTGATGGCTATCTGCCCAACTAAAGGCAAGCTCCGGGAGCCCTGCTGTCACAGACACCCTCTAAATTGCTGCTGCTAGATACGGTTCTATCCAGGGACAATAAGTCCCAGGGACAATTTTCCCCTGTGGCGCTCCCTCTATGGAGCTGAGAAGGCCAAAGTATCACCTTGCCCCGCCACTAGGTTGGAGTCTCACATCATGCATCCCAGAGGGAAGGGACTTGGCATCCTGAAAATTTAAGAAGACACCCTGTTTTGCACGAGCCTCAAGATTGAAAAAAAAAAGGCTTGAGCCCCATTTCCATAAGTTGCCATAAATTGCCGAGTCCCTAGTGGAAACAACTTTATGTCTGACTTTTGCAACATTGATGCCTGCAGGTATGTATGTGACAACCTGCGTAGATCTGATAATCGTGCGGAAGAGTGCGGTTTTTCCACCCATGGGAACAGTGAGGAAACCAATGGCAACTTTGAGAGGGTTGGGTTTTTTTTTTCCCTTTAAATACCTGCTATACCCTTTATTCTGGGAACTCCTGTTCTTCTGAAGGCTAGACTCCCTTGTAAATATTGCAAGTCAAAATACTTCTTGAACGCTCTTAATTTGTTTGGAGTTTTCCTTTGGCTTGTCTCTTCCAATCATTAACACATCAAAGGAATCTGAAAGCTAGAAACCTCCCTGGATTTACTTGGGGTGGACTTCCTGCAAATTCTAGCAGCGCTTCCCCAGATGGGATGTCGGCTGGATGGCCCATCTCGGTAATCTGGAGTACTCCACAGACCTACTAAATATCACCAGGTAGTTATGAATTATTTATGAAGTATCACTGACTACTTCTCACTGTGAGAAAATTTGTTATTTTTTACATTTTGTTTCCACTCCTTCCATTCTCCCACATCAAGGAGAAAGGAAAGGCT
Source organism: Eumetopias jubatus (assembly GCF_037043125.1). NCBI lineage: Eukaryota > Metazoa > Chordata > Mammalia > Carnivora > Otariidae > Eumetopias > Eumetopias jubatus. The sequence goes on along the minus strand of NW_028274818.1, from coordinate 86,773,654 downwards.
CACACTGAAATTAAGATTTCTTTAACTAGCTCTTACTAGTATCCCCTAGTACCATCTTTTAGACAAAGCCACAGCAGGCCACAGGCTTGGAACATTCTAGCCATCTGAGGAAGCAAACTTTAATGGCACTGTTTTGTCTTCAAGCTATTTATTCTTATGATTCCCTTCTAATGGCACATGAGGCTGGTTTTCCATGTAGGGTGGTTTTGAAATCAAGTTGTTTTTTAAAAACATGTATTTGCACTCTCTCTGCCTATCTTGCGTTGGGTTTACAAACACACAGCACATCTCTAGAAGGACACGCAAAAGTGGGGACCTGTGATGACTCTGGGAAGAGGGACCACACAGCAGAGAAACAGGGGTGGGAAGGAGGGGGATAATTTTCACGGGACATCCTTGTGAAGTTTGCATCATGTTTCCAAAATATTCGCACTGAAGAAAAAAAATAAGCCCAATTCTTTAAGAAAAAAATCACAATCTGCAAATGTGCTAACGTAAACAAAAATATTAAGAACATAAACAGTAGAGGCCAATGCCAGAGTTTGGCAAATATCGTGAAGGTGGCACAAGAATGTCCGATGCTTGGAAGACGCACCCCTCGGAAGATGGCAGGGAGCAGCCCCCGGCCTCCACCCCGAGCAGACACCCCAGGTTTCTTCCTCATGGGAGCTGGTGGTCATGGGCACGGAGCCTCTGATTCCAAAGCTTGGGAAGACACTGCCAATGGACTTGCGCCCAGGGAAACCACATGTCGCCCCAGCCCCAGATAACCCGGTCAGCACCCCTGGCCCGGGTGCCTTGGAAGAGCATGCCCAGTAATACCCCCTTGCCCCTCTCCCTCTGCCATTATCTTGCTGAGAAAGCCGCCCCCCCCGCCCCCCCCCCCCCGCAAGGGCAGCACTGGGCCAAGAGCCCAGCTGTGTGGCTTGACAGGCAGCAATTACATCTGAAATGCTAAGTTATTTCCACTCACTGGTGGCTTTTACCCACCTCGTCAAGCTGCCCATGGACTACAAAGCACCGCAGCCCCTGAGGAGAACAAAGTGGCAGCAAGGGCTGGCCTAGAGCAGTCTGGCACGGAGCCTGGCACACGGTAGGCATTTGACAAATACACGGATTAACCTGCCCTGGGGTCGGTTCTGGAGGAGAGAGGGAGTCCCGTGGGTTCAGCTCAGCTGCAACCTCTCCCACCCCTCCAGCCTGACTCACCAGCCACATGCCTGTCTAACTGCCCCCCGCCCCCGGCTGTGGGGCCCTCCCAGTCCTCCAGGGGACCCCAACTGATAGAGGGCTGTGTGCTTCCACCCCTCCCCCCTCACTCCATCACTCAGGCATTCAGGGCTGACTCACAGAGGTCTGACCGAAGGGGAGGAGGTCATCCCCAGTCCCACGTGGCAGGTGCATGGGCGCATTAGCAAGCGTGCGGGCGGCCACAGCTGCCGGGCACCGACTCTGCCCTGAGCCCGTTAGGGACTCCTGGGATGTGCCTCCAAATATCTGGGCAGTCCAGCAGCCCATGAAGAACGTGCCCGCCATGGCCTCTTATTACCTCCTTGTGGGAATTGGGCCACACTTTCTCATGTCAGAAGGGATGTTTTCGGGGAGATGGCATCGGTGATGCAGATCTAAAATGGGCGCAGCCCCCTGACCCATCAGAAGAGGCCCCTGCTGGCCAAAGAGACAGCAACCTGGGGCTCCCGCCTGGGCTGGCACTTGCCACCTAGCGTCGTGCTCTTTGGGGGGGTCCAGTGGGTCCCCACGGCAGAAGGCACCTCTGAGTGAGAGTTTCCACCCAACACGGAAGCATTACCTCACTGCGTCTAAGACCCCATCAACTGTCAGATACCCTCATTTCAGAGATGTTAAAATGTGGGGGGAAGTGTGCTCCTGGAATCTTTGATAAATGATATTTGCTGATATTTACACATCCAAAACAGCCTTAACAATACGGGGCACCTGAAAAGCACCAAGGTTGTCGGGGTCTTTTCCCCCCTAAAGAGCCACACACCAGAGGCCATGGGAAGAGCCCGTCCTAAGGCGAGCTGTCCCACTGTCCCTGGAGGCTCCAGCGGGGAGCGAAGCCAGCTCTTCAGGACACGTCTCTGGGCCCTGACGGTCCTGCCTGCCCATCCTGCATGTTCCTCGGTGCCTGACAACTGGACACATGCAAGAGCTAACTATTATATCCCCAGCGCGCCACCAGGCTGACAGCGAGCATACGAAGGACGGGGGATTTATGGACTCAATGATTTCCTTTAATCAGCATGGATGACATCCTCCTGGACTGAGGCAGGAAAACTCCTCCGAAGACCTGTGTCTGCACAGACGTTGTAATCATGCATGCAAGGGCACCCGTGTGGGGTGGGCACGCGCATGCATCTGTGCAACACCTCACAGGCACCGAGCAGCCCGTGTCAGGTGTTGCTCAGCTGGTTAAAGACGGTAGAGCCTTCTGCCTTTGGTCTTAGTTCTTTCTAAAGTTTGGCTTTGCTATTAGAACCTCACTTCTTGATTGAGAGGAGCTGGAACCAGTGATAGACTGTATTCTCGGCTTTTGATTCTCTGTCTCAAGACGGTTGCGTCCGGGGCACATGCTGTGTCTTCTCTGCCTTACACCCTCCCCAACACCACCATCGATGCTGAACAAATAAACAACCTGAGATGTGACGTCTAAAGTTTACAGGACAGGCTTATCTATCAAAGTGTCTTCACCAAAGCACAGAGTCAATGATTGTGTCTTAACTCGCTCATGGTGGCATTTCAATTTAGAGAAGGTTCGGCTCCTCCTCACACCCCGCCCTCACCCCCTGGCCATCCCTGAAAACTAGCAAAATCAAGAACACTTCGGATGGAACTCAGCTCCCCCTGAGACTCAAAAAACTACTAAACAATGCACCGTGTATATCTCCTGATGAAAGATGAAGGCCCTGAATAATTCTGCCTCACACCCAACCCTTGCTCCACGAGAGCAACCCACATGTGATCTCAGATTGGGAGCAGCCTCTTCGCATGTTCCGTCTTACTCAAGTTTCACAAGATTGTAAAGCAGGTCAGAGATCAGTTCCATTTTTAAAGGTGAGCAAACGGACACCCAAAAGTGTGAAGCAACTGTTTATCGATGCCAAAGGAAGGAAGCGAGGGGGGGGGGGGGAGGGAGAGTGGGAGGAAAGCAGAGAGAGAAAGAAGACCGAAAAATAAAAAAGCAAATTAAAGCAGAGCTGGAGCTAGAACTTAAGACCGGGACGCTACCTCGTCTATCATGGAACTACTTTTCTAGCAATTAGTTAATTCCTCAGCCCCATCTGGTAACAGCCACAGGGGTGGAACCCAATAGCTTTAATAGTACTAACAGGACTGACGCCAATCCAGAAGCCTTGGAAGGGACGCGGCAGTAGCCACAGCGGCACGAGTGGTAACGTGGCTGCCCTGTCTTTATGCCCCACAGACTTTTCCAGCGCACTTTCCCACACAGGGTTTCATTCATTCTGCAAAACCACCTTCTGCCATGGTCGCTACCGGCCCCATTCCAGGAGGAAGCGGAGACACAGGAGGACCACGGTTGGCCAATCCCACAGCATCTGGACGCCCTCCCTGGTTCCCTCGTCAGCCTGCTGTCGCTTTGCCCACCTGTCCGAGCATCTAGCCGAGCCCACCCTGCAGGCCCAGCTGCCACCTTGGGGAGGAAACCGGGAGAGGGGAACCAGGCCAGACACGCACATTTGGGATGGAACTCAGAAAAACCTCTAAGGGGAGGGATCCCAAAGCAGAGGGCTGGGCTCTCCTAGGGTGGCCCAAACTGGGCTGGTTCCTAGGAGGGGCTTGGGGTCGACACAAGGCGGGCACAGGTTCTGCCTCCTGGTCTCTCTGGCTGTATCACTCTGCCTTCAGGCACCGTGTGTCACCTCTTGACTTACCTCCACAGAAAGCAGGCTCTCCTTTGGGTTGGGAGCGAAGCTGGATTTTTCCATTGTCTCTCTGTACTGGGGCCCCGGGACCCAGGAAGTTGTCCCCGGGGGCTTGGCCATGGGCAGATTATAATGCAACGCATGGCCTGCTACTCTGCCACGCTGAGCTCTGCCTCTGGGAAACACAGTCCGCCGCCATGGGTGCTCTTTGGCCATGTCTACCCGGGGGACACTGGCCCTACGGTGGCAAGCTGTGCAGAGCAGGGGCCAGAGCGCTTGGCTGGAAATATGTGCACACGCACACCCACACCCACACCCACACGAGCATGTAGATACTGCATGCCAGGGACTTCTGGCTCATCAACTTGCTTTGTGACCCCATTTCAGATGCTCTCTGTTTTGGGGGCTGCAGTTTTTACATTGTGAAATGACACGGGCCGTGGGCAGAAAGAGGAGCATCCTATCACCTGCTGTCCGAACTCACAGAATTTGGGGATAAAGTGAGAACATGGGTTTTAAAGGATCCCAGGAATCCCTGTCACTTCTACAATTAATGCATATTTCTTAAGCAATAATAAAGGATAAAGCACATGCAGAGAAATGTTCTGGAAAGTCTGGAAACAGCATCCAAATGAGGCAGCATTACCTTACCTAGAAACGGCAAACCACAACCAAACCCCTGGACTCTGAGGGTGTGGGTCTGCAACGAAGAGAAGTGCAAACCACACAGCTCTTTCCTGAGCTGTACACTCCTGGCCCTCCTGGGGAAGCGGTGGGATGGGGCAGTTTGCACCAGAGCTCTGGGCTCATCGTTCTAGAAAGGCAAAGGGTGAGAGCGAGGGTAACTCAGACCCTGGGAAGTGGGGTAGAGGAAAGAAGTGGACCTGTCAGTGTGCTTAATGTTAAATAAAACCTACCAAGACTCAGCTGAGAATTTCAGCAGAATCCAAATGTGCTATTAAAAAAAAAAAAAAAGGCACGGCTCCCATCTCTAAGGTTCACAGCTAAGCTGGCTTAGAATCACACATGCCAAGGTTAAAAATAAAAAGCAGCCATCCCTGAATGACATGGGCTCTGGGAAGGAAGCCTGGGGTAAGATGTTTGCTGGTGAACCCGGGAGAGGGAAGTGCAGACACTGGGTGCAGGGTACTGGCGTTTACTGGAGGACACAATATCTAAAAGCCAGATGCTCAGAATTTTGCTATTTTGCACTTAAAAGGCACTTCAAACTGGCAAAGGGTTTCATAATGATCTTCAGATTTTCCATCAAGGGAAGCCTGTTATGCATTAGAGTATGACCACGGCTGACCCACACAGGGTTCTGCTGCTCCACACATTTGCCTCCCTCACCCTGGGGTCTGGCTCTGACGCCGTCCTCACACACCTCGTACACCCAGATGGGATGCCTGTGGGTCACAGCGTGGAAAGCACCAGACCTACCATTCTGTGTCACTCTATTCCATTAAGCCAACATAATGGTGCTGGAACCACCAACAGGCCGCATATCCCCTGCTGGGCTCCAATGGAGACAGAGTGTGTGTCTGCCTCTTAAGGACAGTACATGTCCCATCCCTTGGCCCCACAACCACGAACACTGCAGGTCAGGCCTATAGGCCCCATTACCCCCCTTGCAAATCCAGGACCCCTTATTATGACCCCAGTGGGGTCCCCCTTCTAATGAAGTTTTCATTTGTCCAATATACTTATGACTTCTACTCTCTAAAGGGTTTATTTTTATAAACATTTTTAAAAATTAGCTCTAGTTACTGTTACTCTAGTCAGCTACCATGTTACTCCTCCCCAGCTCTATGGCTATGGAGACATTTCTAGAAGGTCTTCAAGGAGTCAGGTGAATGATGGGAATTCTGTGACCCACGTGTTCAACACCACCCTGGGGGACGCCCTGACTCAGCCCACATTTGGGCCAGTCCTACACCACAGAACCATACAGGGGTTGGGAGGCAGATGGGCCCTGAACAGGAGAGGTGGTCACCTTCCAGAAGCTTCAGGCTATCCCCAGACACCACCAGCCTGGGTGACTGTCATCCCTGGAAGGGCAACGGAGGAGTGAACAGTCTGGCCGTCCCTAGGATCCAGCCAACCCTTATCTGAGGTGCCCACCGTATCCCAAATTCCACATCCTGGCTGCCGGTTTGGAAGCACCATCCACGGCAGATGTCTTTTTTACACCTTGAAGGCACTTTAGAAAGACCTCGGAAAGCAGATGAGGGAAGGGACGATTTTCCTGCCCATTGTGATGGATGAGAAAATCGAGGCTCGAAGAGTTTCAAGTATTTGCTCAAGCTAAGTGACAGCATGACTCAAATCCAGGGTTCCTTTCCACTGCCCAAGGCCACTAACTCAGGGTCAGAGCGACTGGGGGCTCTCAGCCGAGGCACAGCAGCAAAGACCTGGGTGGGGCTGGGAATGACCCTCCAGAAGGGACCTTCCTCATCCCCACGTCTCTCTTGGGCCAGCGCCGAGCCCCGCCGCAAGGGGGCCCTGTTCGGACCTTTCCTGCTCAAGGTCCTTCAGATGTCTGGAAAGATCAGCGAAGGTCAGGAGAGGGCCCCCTTCCCCGGGCACCCTGCTCCACCCCAGAGGCTGGACAAGCTGGCAGCCCACCAGCTCGCCCTGAGGTTGGCTAGAGACCCCCCTTCCCTTCCGGCGCCTCCAGAAACAACTGCCCTTTGCCGTTCGAGGAAGCGTGTGGTCTACACCATCCCTGGAGAGTTCTGGGTAAATCCTGCTGGAGTCCCCCCCTGTGTCAGCCTGAACCCACACAACGAGCCGGATTAAGGGAGAGAGAAGACGCAGGAGAAGGCCCTAAGGATGGACCCGACTGGGGACCCGGTGCGCGGAGTGGGGCGCTCCCTTTTACCTGTACCAGTCCAGCCCGCGACCGTAGTTCCTGTCGAAGAAGTGGGGCTCGGTGCCCAAGGCTCGCACGTCCGGGTGCACGCGGATGAACTCCAGCACGGCCCGCGTGCCCCCCTTCTTCACGCCCACGATGAGGGCTTGGGGCAGCCTCTTGGTGCCCATCTTGGCCGAGCCCGAGTGGTTGGCAGCCGGGAGGCGAGGGGCGGGCACGGCGGCGGCGGCTGTGGCCGCGCTGGGAGCTCCCGGCGCGCTGGGCGTGGGCCCCGGGGGATCGCAGGGGCGGGACTTCGGAAGAAGTTTCTGGCCGCCCGCGCCGTGGCCGCGGAGGCACCGAGGCGCGCCGAGGAGGCGGCTCTGGCCCAGGTCGTCGCAGCAGCACAGGAGGCTGTAGCACAGGTAAGTGCAGGAGAGCGAGAGCGTGAAGGCGAAGAGCAGCCTGCGCGCCCTCCGCGGCTGAGCTGGCCCCGCGCGGCCCAGGACCCTATAGGCCATGGCTCCATGGGCCCGCGCCGGGGGTCATGGTTTCCGGGGGGCGCCGGCGGCGGAGCTGCTGTGGCCCTGCGGCCGCCTAGAGGGCTGGCGCGGCGCTGCCCCGGCCCCGCAGGTCGGGCGTGGGGGGCGCCGTCTTCCCCGGGCGCTGCGGGCCGGGGCGCGCACCATGCCCGGGGATCCCGGGAGCGGCGGCTTCTCGGGGCACAGGCTGCTGCGCGTCCCACATTTCCCCGTCCCGGGCCCCGGGCGGCGCTCCTCGGGTCTCACATGCGCCGGCTTCGGAGTGCGCCCAGCGCCCGAAGCTCCATTCCCGGTCCTTGGAGCGCGGCGCCCCGAACGCTCGGCGGCGGCGCGGCCCCTCGGGCTGGCGGTCGGACCGGACGGTGGCGCTGGCGCGGGCCCCGCTCGATCTCCTCAAGAAATGCCGAGCCGCGCGCGCTGCCGGCTCTATTTAAGGAGTCGCCTGACGTCAGCCGCGCGGGTCCCCCGAGCCCGCGCCCCGCCCTGGGACCTGGCCCGCCCCCTGCGCCCCCACTCTCCTGCCCCTCCCAGGGACGCGCTACCCCGGACCCTCCCCGCGCCGGCCGCTTCCTGAGGAGCCCCGGCCGGCTTGGGATGGCGAGGCATTTACTCCTCCAGGGGGGCTGGACGCCCCCACCACCCTCAGGGCTGGGAACCCCGGTCCGGGTTGCGCCAACATCCAGACCCGGGCGCAGACGCAAGCACTCTACGCTGATACACGGTCCCGCCACACTGACACACACACACGCAAGCACACACACAGGTACACACGTACCCTGACCAGGACACACCCCCTCACCCCACATGGGCGTGGAAACACCGACAGGAACCCTCCCCTGTCCCCCTCATCCCCATCTCACCAGACACACACACAGCCTGGAATCGGACATCGTGCCGTGTGCGCACACACGCGCGGGACTGGGACACACGCTCTAGACGGGGATGGGTGGAGGAGCCGAGCGTGAGATTCCGTGACTATTCACGGAGCTCTCTAGCCCCCCGCGCGCTGACTCATACCCAGGCGGCTCGCTCTGTCTCACACCCATGAAGCATGCGCCCCCACCCCACTGTCACCCCACCGTTCCCGGGACGTGGCGGAAGAGTGAGCCCCAAAGGCGCGGACTCCGCGGGGGAGGGGGGGCGGTCCCTCTCAACGGCCGCCCCCTAGCGGCGGACTGCTCCCCAGGGAGCTGTTCCGGGGTCCCACAGTGTCCCTAAGGTCCAGGATGATGCAGACTTCACCCAGGGGCACGAGGAGGAGGAGAAAGAGGGGAGGACTGATCCAGGAGCAATTCCACTTTGAATGACTCCCAAGTAATTGCTCACAGTGACCATGCCCAGACCAGGCATGTGTGACCTACCCCAGTGCTGCCCTGAGTGACCCACACTAGTGGATCAGAGCAAACCTAAGTCACAGCGCCCAAGAACGCAGCTAGCTAAGTTGTCACCCCACAGCAATGCCAAATCCCTGTGCCCAGGTGTTCACCAAGTGCTACCCCCACAGAATGTCTGAATGACCACCACCCCCTCTACCGTCTCCCCCCACAAACTAAACATTCTTCAGGTAATAACCTGATCAGGCTCTGTGGACCTTAGCCCAAGCCAGGGAATATTAACCAGGCCCATCCTAGAAACCTTAGGCCAATCCTTCTAGTACAGATCATAACTGCCAACTTTGTTTCAAGCCCTCCCCAGGTTAACTCACTTAATATCAACCACAGCCCCAAGAGTTTGCTACCATTATCCCCACATCACTTCCCTTCCTTAATTCAAATAGCAGCTAACATTTATTGAGTGGTTGTTTGGTGCCAATAAGGTGCATATCACTTGACATGCACTACCTCCTTACTCTTTGGAGATAGGTTACTCATTTATAATTCCTAATTTACAGACAGTTAGCCCAGATTAGGGCTTAATGAACACATAATCAGTAGTCAACAGGGCTGGGGTTAACCCGACTCCAGGATTCAAGCTCTTAATGACAGTGCTTTACAATTCCCTCTCTTCCTTTGATCATTCCTAACAGCATTCCATGCTAGGCTGCTCTTCCAGGTGTGAACTAACACATCTATATTACTGCTAAAACCTGACACCTGGGACCCAATGAGGACTTCCAGGTGTAGGTTGAGAAGTTCACCGGGATGCTCAGCTCCCTTCTGTAAACTCTGCCTCCAGCAGTGCCACCCCCAACTCCATTATATTTTTCTTGTAGCTACATCAAGCTGCTGACATCTCAAGCTCATAGCCAAGTTCCATCTCTAAATCTCTTACAACTGCTGCTGATTGAGGCATATTTTACCCCATACTGTGCTGGTACAGTGGGCTTTTTTGGACCCAACATGTAGGTCCTTACACATCTGACCTGATTAAATTTTATCTTGTCTTATCAGCTCACTGCTCCAGTTTTTAACAAATGTCTGCTTGAATCTTGAATCACAACGCAGCTTTCAGTTATTCAAAAAGAAAACGTAGAAAGGTTGAATCCTGGCAGCCTGATCCTTGATTCTAGGTGTACCTTGGGCAAGGGTTGACCTTTATGAGCCTTGGTTTTCTCAACTGTAAAACGGGGAGTTAGGATTAACTAGGAAAACCCCCTGGGGTTCCATTATTCAAGGCATGAACCACTCTGTTGGCATTATGTCATCTCCGTGTGTTTGATTACAATTTAATTAATTCTTCTCACGTTTTTAATAATAATGTCAAAACAAATATGTTGGAAAGAGCTCTAAGATAGACCTTCGACAGTTTTTCACATTTGAACCTGTTATTTCTGCACTTCACTGTTAGAGTTACAAGGTTAAATGTGGATTAATCCACTCTGACAAGAAATCTTTTCTTGCAAAAAAAAAAAAATGAGTGTAGTTATTTCTCCTCATTCTCTACTTGGCTCAATTTAAAAATTATTTTTATCTTTGAATTCATAAGCTGTGAAATGCCTGGGTATTCCAGCCCATCAGAGCCAGGCAGATTTGCCTCTTCAATTTTCCAACCAGAGTAGTGACCGTGATTTGGATAGAGTTTTTCAGGAGTGAGACAGCGGACATGCCTGCTCATCATCCCTCACCCCTCTCTTTTTTCTAGAAGTACCATGATTCTCCTTTGAGAGCATCAGGGAGGATTATGCACGGACTAGGGCTGGAACCCTTCAGAAATCAGACACAGTACCAAGATCCAGCTACTTCTCTCCATCTACTCTATTCCTCTTTGGACCTTATTTTCTTCTCACTCCTCTCTGCCTTTTTACCCCCTTTATTTATAAACCAGGAAGGGCTACTGAGTTGCAAGCGACAGAAGGTGATTTTGGCTAATAGAAGCAAAAAGAGGGATTTGGAATGGCTCACACAGGAAAAGAACTTAGCAGTTGCTCACGGAGTGAAGAAGGTGGGGAAGCTGGGCACATAAACAGAAGAGCAACCACAGGGTACAGATCCTCCTCTTGCCTTCCTTCGAGCCTCCGTTTGCTCTTCCGCGTCAGCATTCTCTGGAATCTTCCCTTCCACTCCTACGCCCTGCATTTTGCAAAGTGTGAGAAAATGTTCCAAAGAGGTGGGGCCTAAGAGGCAAAGGACTGTGAAATGGACTCACGTGGTCTTGAGGGGTCGTGTGAGATGCAGAGTTCACATCTGAGCCGGAGGGTGTGCGTGAACATTATACCTTTAGGAACAGACTGGGAGTGAGGATGAGAGAAGGTTTTCCATGTGCCTCACGCTCTGGCTAAAGTCAGAGGGCGAAAGTTTGAGGGACCAGATGCTGCCTCTGGAAGGGAACAAATCGGGAAGGCCAGGAACCACGGTTGATTTTAAGTACTTTGTAAGATTCCAAACTTTCTGTCGTTTCCATGTTGGTTTACTTGTGCTGTGGGCAGCATTCTTCATCATCATCATAGACATGATGTATTGACCACCAGGCCCTGGGCTAAGCATTTAGGTGCAGTACCTACTTTAGTCCTTGCAATAAACCAATAAGATAGGGCTTATTAGTATCCCTGTCTTATAAATATGGAAGCCATCTCAAGGAGGTTGATTTTTCCATGTTCTCCCAGATGCTGCAGGCTGGAGAAGGGGGAAACCAGTGCAAAAAAAAAATAAATAAAGCATGAATGGGGCACCTGGGTGACTCAGTCAGTTAAGTGTCTGACTCTTGATTTTGGCTCTGATCATGATCTCTGGGTCATGAGATCCAGCCCCCAGCCCCGAGTCCGGCTCCGTGCTCAGGAGGAGCCTGCTTGAGAGTCCCTCTGTCCCTCTCCCTCTGCCCACCCCCTCCCCCGGCCTCTCTAAAATCAATCAACCAAACTTAAAAAAAAAAAAAAAAAAAGCCAGAATGGGAGGCTGATGATCAGCTTCACCCATAGCCTTCCCTTGAGTCAGAACTGTTTCGTGCCCCACCTCCCATCCTGCATTATGTAACCCACACAATCTTCTGCTCACCTTATCTTTCCACCTTGCCTTCTTAATGTGACTATAAACCCCTTGGGGGCCAGGGACTAAATAGCTAGTTCCAGATCAGCCTGGTACTTAGAATCTGGGCTGCATATTCATGTTGGGACTCCCTTGGATTCCTGATCTCCTTTCTCCTTCTTGATGGACCACGGAGCACTATTACCCTGTTAGGTCTTCCAAGAAAGAACTAATATTTCATTTCAAAATTTATCCAAAGTGGATTATTTGTAATGTCTGGGAAGATAGTAACCTTTTACAATAATGTGGTAGAGCTGACCCAGAAGTACCTGGTGATACTCCCTCTCATCTCCTTGTCTTTAACCAAATGGAAGCAGATGAGAATGTCACCACTGGTGACCCCCCAGTTTATCCACTGCTGAAATGCAGATCTTAGTGGTATAAGAAGAGTACCTAGCTACAGAGAACAACTTAGGGAGATATATTTGTTGGCTTGCATTGAGTTTTCTGTTTCCCTCAACATTATTACTCTATAGTAATATCCTGAATGTAGAAACAAATGAAAATCCTGAGAAGCAAAAAGAAAAAAGTCGGGCACCTGGGTGGCTCAGATGGTTAAGCGTCTGCCTTCAGCTCAGGTCATGATCCCGGGGTCCTGGGATCGAGTCCCGCATCGGGCTCCCTGCTAGGCGGGGAGCCTGCTTCTCCCTCTGCCTCTGCCTCTCTCTCTCTCTCTCTCTCTCTCTCTCTCTGACTCTCATGAATAAATAAATAAAACATTAAAAAAAAAAGTCCCCCAAATAACAAGACTCAGAAATAACTATCACTTAATGTTTTTTACATCCTTCCAATTATACATGTGTTTGTTAGTTTATGGGTCAGCCATATCTATTGTTTTGTAAAATGCTTTTATACTTGACAATATGGTGAATCTATTTTATATCATTAAATACAGACCTATGTAGGTCTAGTACTTTCAGAAAGAGAAAATATCTCGCTTGCTTTTCTAAGAATGGGGTAAGCTTGCAGCTACCATGAATGGAGAGAACCTAACACGCTTGTGAACTCATTCAACATGTAAGTAAGCAGAGTGAAAGGGAAAGACTGAGTCCCAGTAATAGTGTTTGACTCCCTGGATCCAGCTTTGCCTGAAGCTGTCTCTTCAAGAGACAGTAAAGCATAGTGGTTAGGAGTGCAGTGTCTGGAAACGGGCTGCCTGAGTTCAAATCCTGGCTCTGCTAGTGAGATTAAACAAGATTATAAATGTAATACACTCAGAACAGAGCCTGGCTAACAGTAAGCCCTCAGTAAACATTAGCCATTATTATACTGCACACTTTTCAGTTATATCACCCATAAATTCTTTTTACTTATTTTGATTGATAGAGATATGTATTTTTCAACTAGATCTTTATCTTTCAACCTATTTAAAAATTTTTATCGACAATAAAATAAAGTCAATCTGTGTTCTCAGTAATCACCTAAGATCCCTCCTGCTTTGGATCCAACTTATCTTCCTGATACTTTAAATGCTTCTAGGGAAGTAACCACATATCCATTCTGGACCTAGTTCATGGCAAGTGTTCAGTAAATGCTTGTTTGAGAAATAGCTAATATCCCCAAAGACCCCTCTACCTGGAGGACAACAATTTCAGCATGAGGACATGGAATAACTTATCTTAAAGGACTGGATTTTCTATTCATTGATCACCTCCCTCACGCCCCCTCTGCACAGATAAACATGATATATAGTCCCTTTTTGCTTATGCCATCTACCCCCTTGATCCTCTCTCACTGTGCTTTATTTTCTGGTTAAAATCAACTTTCTGCCCACTCAGTGCCCAGTGCCTACACCCACACAGCTGAACACGGCAAATGCACAAGCATGATGACTAGTCGCACTTAAAATTCATCATTTCTAATCTCAAGTGGACCCTTCACATTTCCTGGCAATCATGCTACATTTCCCTTGTCCATTCATTCTCGGTTCTCCTATGTAATTATTTGGTTCCTTCTCCCATCTTCTCAGTCCTCAAGCAGCTCCTCCCAATCCTGATCATCTGATGGCCTTGCTTCCTCCAGACTTCACTGGCTAATAGAAGCAACTGGAAGAGAGCTCTTACTGCCACCTCTACCCACCTGCCTGTAGCTACGTTCATATACTTTATTTTCTCTCTCTTGAACGGGAGTTCGTGGTCTATGTTCCTTGATCAGGCCAGCCCCTCCATCTGTGTACTCTATCCAGTCTGTTTCCGTCTACTCAAGGACATGACTCCAGGAAGCCTTCCCTTTTTCTCCCTCGTTACCAGTGTCCCCTCTCCACTGGGTCCTTCCCATTAGCATATCCATAAACTGATATCTCTCCCATCTCCAAAAGAAAAGAGGCAAGCCACCCTGTCTTGACCTCATCTCTCTCTCCAACTGGAGCACCATTTTCATCCTTCTCTATATAGCTCAGCTCCTCAAGGGTGAGCTCTACTCACTGCTTCCCATCTGTCTCCATCCCCTCACCCTAAGCCCATCCCAGTCAGGCGTATGCTCCCACCTCCCCTCTGAAGCTGTTCTTCTGGAGGTCACCAGTGCCATCCATTGTGCGAAACCCAAGCCAACTCTTCATCTTAGTGGGACTTGACCTAGGCACAGCCCGTGGCACAGCCGACCCTCTTTTCTTCCCGAAACTCTTTGTTCACCAGGATTGGAAGATGCCACATCCTCCTGGTGTTTTTCTCACTTTTCTGCTCCTGAGTTTCCTTTGATGGCCTATTTTTACCACCCTGACCTCTCACTTGGAGTACCCCAGGGATTGGTCCTTGAAAATTATCTCTTTCCTGTCAACACCCCCTCCCTTAGTGACACCAGAGGTCTCCTGTGTGTATCCCTTCATATACTACTGCATCTCAACTTTGTAGCTCCTTTCCCTGGAATGTCTACTGAGACATATCTGCCTGGATGGCTAACAGGCATCTCCACCTAAATATGTTGCAAACCAAACTCTTACTAGTTCCCTAAAACCTGCTGTCATTGTAATTTTGGTCATCGAAGTAAACGGCAATTCTCATCTTCCATTTGCTCAAGCCAAGAATAATCTAGAGTTAGGGGCACCTGGTGGCTCAGTCAATTAAGCATCTGCCTCTGGCTCAGGGTCCTGGGATTGAGCCCCACATCGGGCTCCCTGCTCAGCAAGGAGTCTGCTTCTCCCTCTCCCCTTCCCCTTGCTGTGCTCTCTCTCTCTCTCTCTCTCTCTCTCTCTCAAATAAATTAAAAAAAAATCTTCAGGGGCACCTGGGTGGCTCAGTTGGTTAAGCATCTGCCTTCGGCTCAAGTCATAATCCCAGGGTCCGGTCCTGGGATTGAGCCCCCGCATCGGGCTCCTTGCTCAGCAGGGAGCCTGCTTCTCCCTCTCCCTCTGCCCCTCCCCCTGCTTGTGCACTCTCTCTCTCTGTCAAATAAATAAAATCTAAATATATAAATAAAAATCTTTAAAGAAAAAGAATAATCTGGAGTTGGCCTTGACTTCTCTGTCATACCCCATATCTGATCTGTGAGCAAATCCTGTTGTTCCTCCCCACCCAGAATATATACTGAATTTGACTGCCTCTCACCACCTCCACTGCTAATATCCTAGCAGGCTTCAAATTTGTTCGAGTAGCTTGGAGTGCACTTTCCTGTAGCCTCAGCATCACAGAACTCATGGGTATAGCAGACCCTCCACCTCTTAGACACCTTTGGGGTCCAGAGAATCCTGCAGTAGGGGAGTGTGACCGCCTGGCTTGCTGCTAGGTGGGTGTGGCTGTGGTCCCTGAGGCTGCAGACAGTTCCAGATGCTCCAGAACGCACAGTGATGTAGCAGTCGTGGGCTCTGCTAACATTTTCCCTTTTGCTTCCCCAGCCTGGGTGGGGGCGGCTCCTGAACTTACTCATTTCGCAGTAACTCCATCCTTCCCTTTTGGTGCCATCTACCCTTCCAGTACTTTTAGAACCAATCTCCTGTATTAAATCATTTCTGTTTGATATACCTAGAGTGTTTCCCTTTTCCTGACCAGACACTGATCGATCTAGCCCCCACCCAGTCTTCCTAAGATCTTCTCAACAATGAGAGGGATCCTTCTGTTGAAAGTCCTCTGTGGCTTCTCAGCTCATCCAGAGGGAGGATCCACCCCGGGGACTAAAGCATTGTCAACCTGATAAGAATTGTTGGGAGACAGTAAACCCAAAATAAAACTGTCAGCTGCCCAGATCGCTCCCCTCCACCCCGCCCCCCTACCTCCCCACTATTCTCAAGCAATGAGGAGTCTCAGAATTGACCTCATTTCAAAATGAGAATCAGAAGACACTGCAGGGGACTCAGGAATAAATACTCCGTAGGAGGGTGATTTGAACCTCTCCCCTTGGTTCATACCAGCACACCTCTCCTTTTCTGCACTCTGTGAGATTTCCATGCCTGGAGCTCACCTGAGTCACGTTTTCTATAAACAAGTGACTGGAGAGTGGGCAGCACGCATTCCCAGTAGTGTGCATGGCGGGTGATACCTAGGGGGGGCCGGCTGCTCAGCCTGGCACCTCTCCCCCGCTTCCCGCAGCACCCGATGCATCTGAGTACTGAGCTTTTGGTGATCCTCTCGGGCAGTCGTTCCTGTTTCTAGTGTTTGGTTCGACTTTCTCGGCTCTGCCATGCCAGGTAGTGCTTCTGGTGTTTTATCGTAATTTCTCATTAGCTGTCATGTCCTCTCACTTTCTTTGTCCTTGTAGATTAATACCTTTATTTCATTCTTTTAGATGCAGTGGCATTGTAAGCAATACAATCTGTGTGACAGAGGGCTTCTGAAAGAACCGTGAACTTCTCCAACACAAAGCACTCAGGTGGTGGCTCTCGAGCTAATCTGTGTGTGCCAGAGAGCCTGCCCCTCCAAGTCTGAGTCTTCAGCTCTGACAGCTCTCACATGTGGACCCTGCAGGCAGCAAGCTGCAGGCAAGTAGACAGTTTGAGAAGGTCAGCTGGTGGGTAGGTGGGAAACCTAATTAATTCGTACCATTCAGGTAGCACACGAGTCATTCTTTTTGTATGAAAGTAGGATGGCGGAGCCAAAGATGACGGGCCCTTTGACCATCCCCCAGCAATTTTTCTTCTCTCCCTGAAAGTTCCTAACATTGGCACAGCTTACGTAGTCTACTTTTAGTCTTTCTTCTGTGCTTTGTGTCTAGAAAACTAGGAAAACCCGGCTGAGTTTATTAGGGGTTTGGGGCGGAAAGTACATAGATGATGAGGGTACTGTGCACCTTGCTTTTTTCGCTCAACGTGGTAATGCCTGTAGATTTAACTCGACCTCTGCCAAGTATTTCATCAAACATATGATGCCTCAGGTTGTTTACAACTTTTTTTTAAAGATTTTATTTATTTATTTGACAGAGAGATAGAGAGCACAAGTAGGCAGAGTGGCAGGCAGAGGGAGAGGGAGAAGCAGGCTCTCTGCTGAGCAGGGAGCCGGACATGGGGCTCGATCCCAGGACCCTGGGATCATGACCCGAGCCGAAGGCAGCCGCTCAACCGACTGAGCCACCCAGGCGCCCCTCAGGTTGTTTACAATTTATATTGTTTACATATCATGGGTGATTTAGTCATTTCCCTGTTAATAGCATTTACCTTTGTATCCATTGTGATTATAAACGTGGCTGCCTATGACTGAGAAGCCCAAAGCAGCAGCAGTTTGAATAGGATATTCATTGGTCTCATTTAAAGGAAGTCCAGGAGCGACTGGGTGGCTCAGTCAGTTCAGCAGCTGCCTTCGGCTCAGGTCATGATCTCAGGGTCCTGAGATCAAGCCCCACATAGGGCTCCCTGCCCAGCGGGGAGTCTGCTTCTCCCCCTTCCTCTGCTGGTCCCCTGCTTGTGTGCACTTTCTCTCTCTCTCTCTGTCAAATAAATAAATAAAATCTTAAAAAAACAAACAAAGGAAGTCCAGAAGGAGGTGGTCTGGGTCAACATGGTGGCTCTGTGGGGTTACCAGGCACCTGAGCTTCTAGCTCTGGGTATGTGTCCCCCCCTTCTTGTGGTTGAAGTTGGGTGCTGTGGTCTCCATAAGCACCACCTCCATCCCAGGGACTGCATGGAGGAAGGGGAAGAGGGTGTTCATCCCCCCCGCCCGAGATTTCCCAACAGTCCACGCGAATGTGTGCTCACTTCTCATTGGCTGGAATTCAATCACATGGCCGCCCCTGGCTGCAAGGAAAGCTGGGACAGGCGCTCTCGTTCTGGAGGGGTGGGAATGTGAATAGGTTCTGTTGGTTTGAATAGACTCTGGGCCCAGAGCTGGAAGGGGGTCTGGGAGTTCATTTCTGGCATTGACTCTAACTCTTCAGTTGTTGATCACAGGACAGTATTGGGGGGGAGGGGAGAAGGTTCAAGTGGCCTGGGCAGTGGGAGTCAAGGGCCTTTGCAGGACTTGAGAAGGGGGCTGTCTACCAACTTGAAAGGGAAGTAGTTCAGTACCTTAGCAACTGGTAGAGCCTGGCCTATACCTGCTCGTACCGTGTGCACGTGCTGCTGTTTTTCCGAGTAAGTTCTCTAGGTCATAGGGTGTGTGTTTTAAATTTTGATAGATCCTCCCAAACTGGCTCTGCTGATCTTACCCTCCCAGCAATTCGCCGCCCCCCCCCCCCGCAACCTCATCAACTCTACATATTAAGAGATTATATTTTTGTAAGCACATGTCTGAAATCAATGACTGAATAGTCCTCTCTTCTCTTGCAGATATAAAATACTATGTTTCCTTGGGCACCTGGGTGGCTCAGTTGGTTAAGTGTGCGACTCTTGATTTTGGCTCAGGGTCATGAGATCAAACTCTGCAACCAGCTCTGGGCTCAACGAGGACTCTGCTGGAGATTATCTCCCTCTTCCTCTGCTCGCACATGTGCACTCTCTCTCAAATAAATAAAATCTTTTTAAAAAATACTATGTTTCCCATGTGTGGACTCTCTCTTTGGTTCCATAGATCTATTTGTCAATATTTGCAAACAATAGTGTCCTAATACGCATTAATTTTGTAATAATCTTATTAAGAGTTTCTAAAATACTATTCAAGCAAGAATCAAAGAATAGACAGAATGCTTTTGAAAATAAGAAAAAGAATGATACACAGTTGACCCTTGAACAATATAGGGGTTAGGGATACCAGTCCCCCACACAATCAAAAATCCATGTATAACTTTTGACTCCCCCAAAACTTAACAGTTAATAGCCTACTGTTGACCAGAAGCCTTACCAATAATAGAGTCAGTGAACACATATTTTAGAAGTTATATGTATTCGGGGCACCTGGGTGGCTCAGTTGGTTAAGCGTCTGCCTTTGACTCAGGTTATGATCCTGGAGTCCCCGGATCAAGTCCCGCAACGGGCTCCCTGCTCAGCAGGGAGTCTGCTTCTCCCTCTGACCCTCCCCCCTCTCATGTGCTCTCTCTCTCTCAAATAAATAAAATCTGTAAAAAAAATGTTATATGTATTCTATACTGTATTCTTAGAATAAAGTAAACTAGAAAAAAAATGCTATTAAGAAAGTCCTAAGGAGGGGCACCTGAGTGGCTCAGTTGGTTAAGCAACTGCCTCTGGCTCAGGTCATGATCTTGAAGTCCCAGGATTGAGTCCCACATCGGGCTCCCTACTCAGTGGGGAGTCTGCTTCTCCCTCAGACCCTACCCCCTCTCATGCACTCTCTCTCTCTCAAATAAATAAACCTTTAAAAAAAAAAAGTCCTAAGGAAGAGAAAATACATGCATGGTACTGGATTTTATTCATCAAAAAAAAATCCACCTGTAAGTGGACCCACACAGTTCAAACCCATGTTATTCAAGGGTCAACTGTACTTTTTGGAAGATCTTAAAGTAAATGATAAAGTGACAGTATTAAAGCAGTGTGGTCTTAGCTCAATGACAGAACAGACAGAATGATCAGCAGGGCAAAAGAGAAAGCTCACAACAAAGCCCTTATGTCCAGTATGTGATGGAGATGCCATTTGGGTGTTGAAATGGCAAAGTTTCTTTGCCAAAAGAAATTCCAGATGAATCAAAATATTTAATGTTGGAAATTAGAACATAAAATAATTATAAGAACAACTTAAAAAGAAACTTGATAAACCTAAAATTAGTGAAAGATACCATAGAGGATAAGACTGGGAAATTTGGCTCCATATATAATTTACACTTCTATACCTAAAAGTCTCAAAATCAAATGCACCCAGAAAATATTGGCAATGTGCATGACACACAAGTCATACTGTAATATATGTTAATATACCATTAATATGCCATATATTAATAACCAATACTGCCATATATAAAAAGTCTTCAAAAATCAGCAAAGGGGCTCCTGGATGGCTCAGTTGGTTAAGCAACTGCCTTCGGCTCAGGTTATGATCCCAGGGTCCTGGGATCGAGTCCCGCATCGGGTTTCTTTCTCAGTGGGAAGCCTGCTTCTCCCTCTCCCACTCCCCTTGCTTGTGTTCCCTCTCTCGCTGTCTCTCTCCCTCTCTGTCAATTAAATAAATAAATAAAATCTTTAAAAAACAACAACAAAAACCAAAAATCGGCAAAAACTGAACACAATGGAAAAATGGTCAAAGCACATGAATAGCCACTTCAGAAAAGAAATACAAACGACTAATATACAAATGGAATTAATGAACATTAAAGAAGTGCAAAGTAAAATAATATTAAATAGAATTTATTAACAACCAAGTTGGCCAGTAATTTTTGAATTATTGAAACTTGAGAAAGTATCCATACCTTTTTAATCAGAGTAGGAATTGATTCCAAGAAAATAGATTATGGATCCATGCAGAGGTTTGCAACATAAGGTGACTGGTTCATTAGAGCATTATTAATATAAAATTAGAAGCAATCTTAAAGCTGCATCTGTTGGTTTTTGCTTATATAAATTATGGTCTCTTGCTCTCTCAATGCCAATCCTGTATCTCCACCCCAATTCATAGTGTACTAGGAAGAGGGAGGAAGTCACAGATTAGAGAAGGAACAAGATTGGCATCCCTCATGTGTGTCTGAACTTGGCCCCTTAATGATCTAGCCTGTTGGCTCTCGGCTGGGCTGCACGTGAGAATCACCTGGGGGGCTTTTAAAAAATGGCTTATATTCAACTCTACTGACTGGTCCTGGGTGAGTTCTAGGCCTGGTATTATTTTTAAAGCTCCCTAGGTGATTATCTAGTGTGCAGCCAGGGTCAAGAACCATTGCTAACCAGCACTCCCATTAAGTTGATTAATTTCATAGGCTATTGACCAAAGCTGAAACTAACGGCCTCCAGAAACCCCAGGGAAGCCAAACCATTGCTTGAGCCCGGCTGATCGCAAGTGGGCAGCGGCCAACCTCATGCCCCGAGAGACTGGCCTCCCTGGCCTTGCTGCAGCCCAGCCAGCCAAGTGTCTGTTAGATTTAATGCCAAAGAGGTCACGGGTGACCTTGACAAGCACACTTACCGGCGAGGGATTCTTGACTGTTCTGTGACAAACTGCCATAACAAAGCTACACACCAGTTCGTGTTTCCATTTTTAGCCTCTTTATTACCTCCATCTGTTGATGGAGACGAGGCAGCAAACACACGGAGTGTGAGCTGCAGTGCTATCTGGTATCGTATAAATAAGGACCGCCAGACTCCTACAGTCTCCCATTTAGGGTGGGGGCTAATGCTTCCTCTGTGGGTCCCTCCTTCTGTCCCTTCCCCTCCACCTCTATCACATGTTTGCAGTTTACACTCCATTTCACACAAACAACTTTCTAGCACTTCCTTGCTTACCCAGTGATGGCTTGAGGCTTAGCTGCAGACGTTGAAAATGCTTCTCTATTTTCATAGGCGACTGCCTCTTCCCTAATCCCCCAGCCCTATCTCTGCCTCCAAACCCACCCCAACCCCTGTGTGATGGTATTGGGAGCTCCAAGGACCACTGTTCATTTCAGATCATTTATTAACATACAGAGGAGGCAATGTATTAATGTCTAGAATCCCCCCTTCTGAGTCAATAAAAGGGAAGGAGGAAAGATGTGGATCGTATTTATTGGGGTTCTTTAATTTTCTGTGCCCTGTGCACCGTGCTCAGATTCCTTAGAGAGAGACAGCAGGGAATTGGGCATATTCCAGGGTAGCGTGCCTTGAATTTCAGTCATTTACACGACACCTACGTGACTTCTGCCCTACCTGTGTACCAATAATAGGATTACTTCGATAACATTTGTTTAGATCATCCCCTCCTTTTATACTTATTTTTAAAGTGAGCCTGAGTAGTATTTCCGAGCGTGGATGTATCCTTTTCTTTAATCATTTACCCAGTGAAGGACATTTGGGTTTTCCAATTTTGCCAATTTTAAGTAGAGCTGCTGT
This sequence comes from Eumetopias jubatus, assembly GCF_037043125.1. Taxonomy (NCBI): domain Eukaryota; kingdom Metazoa; phylum Chordata; class Mammalia; order Carnivora; family Otariidae; genus Eumetopias; species Eumetopias jubatus. The sequence goes on along the minus strand of NW_028274818.1, from coordinate 86,751,575 downwards.
GAACATTCACATATGGATTTTTATGCGGACATACGTTTTCACTTCTCTGGGATAAATGCCCAGGAGATGAAATGCTGGATCCAATGGTGGTTGCGTCTTGACTTTCTAAGAAACTGCCAAACTATTTTCTAGACTAGCCATCCTCTCTTCTGCTATGTGAGCGATCCAGTTTCTCTGCATCCTTACCAGCATTTGGTGTTGTCACGATTTTTTTTTATTTTAGCCATTCTGCTAGGTAACTAGTGGTCTCTTATTGTGGTTTTTTACTTATGTCTCCCTGATCGCTAATCACATTGAACATTTTTTCGTGGGCTTATTTACCATCTGCATATCTTATTGGGGGAAAAGTCTTCTCAAGATTTTGGCTCATTCTCTAATTTTTTGTTTACTGCTGAGTCTTGAGAGTTCCTTATATATTCTCAATACTAGTCTTTTGTTGGATGCATGGTTTGCACATCTTGCTGCCTGAGTACCACCCCCTCCCACTGTCCCCAATCTGCAGCTTATATTATTGTCCTTTTCACAGTTGCTTTGCAACACAGAAGTTTTTAATTCGAGGTCAAATTTTAAATTCGAGGTTTAAATTTGAGGTCAAATTTCCAATCTTTCCTTTTACGACTGTGCTTTTGGTGTCCAGTCTCAGAGCTCTTGGGCTCTAGATCCAGAAGGTTTCTCTCATGTCTTTTTTTTTTCTAAAAGTTTTATAGGTTTACATTTTTATGTTGATGATCCGTTTTCAGTTAATTTTTGTATAAGATATGAGGTTTAGGTCAAGGTTCAGACTTCCCCAGATTTGGTATATAGGTACTAATATAAATATATGTTGCTATGAAAATGAATTGTAGCACATCTTACATCCTGTTCTATAACCATTTTCTCACAGAACCCTGTATTGTGGACATCTTTACACGCCCACTAAATGTATTCATTTTAATCTGTATGATAGTTTCTAATGGCCGTATCATAAGTCACTGCACTGATGTATTATGCTTCATTAAGGCAGGCATATTTTAAAGGCTTCTTACACTGTTCTAATACCCATTTAATGGAATTCTCTCTAGCTTAAAGCAGGTGGTGTCAGTATCTGTTGCTTGAAGCTAAAAACTCACACAAGCATATAAGCAGCTTTATGAGAGGTTGTTTAAGCAAACATCACCCGTCAGATGTGTCAGGAAATGTGCTAGAACCTTGAAAACAGTTCTTTCCTTGAATCCCTTCAGGCCTCAGGGTTAGGACTGAATCCGAGAATCTTGCAGCTTCAAGCTCACCGTCATCTTCGTGGGTGTTAAAATACTCGCCAACCCATGGAGCTCATGTCCTTTATGTTTCTAGTGTGTATTTGAAGGTTGACGTAGTTTTTTTGTTTGTTTTTTTTTTTTTTTAAGGACCTGAGTCACTGCCAAGGTTGAGGTTGGAGCTTTAGAGGTCATCCATCTCGCTCAGTGGTTCTTTCCTGGGAGTGTTTACCAGCATCGTCTGGGAAGCTTTTCCAACATGTACTGCTCAGCCTTACCTGACCTTTCTAGATGATACTCTTCTGGGGTGGGACTTGGAGCTGGCTGCTTGGGGAAACCCATCAGGTGATTGTCTTCCACACTCACATGAAGAACCCCTGCTGTGGTCCAGTCTCCCTCCCTTTCAAGTATTCCAAAGCAGGGATTTCTTCTTAAAAGTTTGCTTCATTGACTACCACCAGAAACGTGGAATTAGCTCCTGAAGCAGCCCATTCAGGGGTTCAAATTCTTGGATTATAGAAAGTTTTCTCTACTGGGTATGAGTGTATTTGTGAACTTCCACCCACAGATTATTGTTTCATGATAAAGTTGTGGTTCCTGCCCTTGACTACACCTTGAAACCATTTCGGGGAGCTGTAAGAACCCACCCCGAGAGAGTCTGTTGTATTGGCTGGGGCGCAGCATTAGTACCGGGGTGGGGGTAGTTGTAAAGATCCCCAGGTGAACTGAATGCAAAGGCAAAATTGAGAACCAGTGGATGAAAGGCACGAGGGGTCACAAATGCAAATGCCTATCGTGGCCAGACAGGCAATGAAGTAAGGACTGTGGTGAGCTAGAGAGCTCTAGATTCTTCCAGAAGGGACGTCAGCTACTCAGCTCCAGGTAACTGCTGCTGTGCAGGAAGGTGAGCCCAATATTGTCAAATGTAGGGATTTTTTTTTTTTTTTAAAGAAAGGGCTGGAATTCCAGATCTTTATGTGAAACCCCAGGATTCTTAAACATTAGCCAGTGACATAAAAAGAAAGACACCTGTAGGCTCAATCCAGCCAGGGGGCTTGGGCCTCTGCTCTACAACATCGCAGTACAGGAATGCCTTCTGAGGTTTCTCAAGCTCTCAGCACAATCAACAGTTTGGGCTGGATAAGTCTTTGTTCTCGGGCTGGCCTGCGAACCATACGATGCTTAGAACCATCCCTGGCCTGTACTGAACCAGATACCTGGAGCCATCCTGCCTCCTCCCACTGATGACAATCAACGTTTCTCTCTCCTGAGGGGCAGGAGTGCCCCTGAGAACCACTTTTCTGAAACAATGCTGGCTGATTGCCTCCAGTGATGAGGAACTCACTCCAGAAGCCACCCATTCTGTTGTTTGACAGGTCTAAGATAAGGAAGTCGAAGTTTCTTCTTCTCAGTAGAATTTACCCTTGCCATAACCTGCATCCCTGCGTTACAGTTCCATTTTGCAACACCACACAAAAGCAAGCCTTCCAAATTTTAAAGTTGTCTCCTGTGTCCCCCTGCCAGGTCCTCTGTCCTACCTTCTAAGGTCCCAGATTTGCTTCCTGCTCCTCACGAGGCGCCTTTTCCAGACTGCCCTCTGCCAAACGCCCTCCAGGCTTTTGATATCCCTAATAAAGTGCGGTGCCGACTTGAACACAACATTCCAGGGGCGGCCTAACCAGCAAGGCCAGCACAGGGGCTATTTCCTGCCTTACTCTGAACATTGTGCTTCAATTAATGCACCTTTGGATCGCATTAATTTTTTTTCTGGCAACCACATCCCACTGTTGACTCAGACTGAGCTTGTGGTCAATTAAAACCCACAACTCTTGCTCATGCTGCTCTAAGGCCACTTTTACTTCATCCTGTACTGCTGTGTGTGTGTGTGTGTGTGTGTGTGTTATGCACACGATATGCACTTTAACCTAATTTTAGCATATTGCATTTACTGTTTCATCTCCTTGGTCTTGGTATATCATTCTTGTATACTAAATATTTTGAATCCATATTCATCATTCCGCAGAAAAGCTGTTAGGCCCAATTTTCTGTCATTCACAAGTTATTAGCTTGGCAGCCCTCCTGGGTCCTCATTTAAGTCATTGTTAGAAATGTCACCCAGGGCAGTCTGGACAATAGTCTTGTGGAGATTCCTGAGACAGCTTTCCTCTCCCAAGACACGGACTCAGTACGATTTCTGTATCCCACCCCTCAGTCCGCATTTCTGCCATTTAGCCACAGGATATTGGGAGAAAATTTAGCCGTTAAAATTGAGATACAATATTATTCAGCCTTTAAAAGAAAGGAGATTCTGACACATGGCCACATGGATGAATCTTGAGGACGTTACACTAAATGGAAGAAGCCAGTCACAGAAAGAGAAATATTATGTGATTCCTCATAGAATCACAGAGCAGTCAAATTCACAGAGACAGAACATAGAATGCTGATTTCCAGGGGCTGGGACAAGAGGGGGCCCTCGAGGGATTGTTTCAAGGGTACCATTTCAATTTTGGAAGATGAAAAAGTTCTGGAAATGGATGGTGGTGATGGCCGCACGGCAGGGTGAATGTACTTAATGCCACTGATATGTATACTGAGGTGGTTAAAATTGTAAATTTTATGTTCTATATATTTTACCACAATACAAAAAAAATATAAAAAAGATACATTATCTAGTAAAAAAAAAAAAAATTGAGCTATACAACCTGCCCAGAGTTTCCTGCACCTGAGGAATATTTTGAGGGGCTTCCAGAAGAGAAGGTAAGGTCTTATAAGCTGTTTGGAATATTCAACAGGAAGCATGAAAATCCAAAAGTATGGCTGTGCTGGACTTGTTGGGAGCAGGGGGTCCCCAAACTGTCCAACCTCTGGTAGAGGAGATGCTTGGAGACAAGAAACCATTAGTTCACCATCATCAGAAGACACCCCACCTGACCTCCCTGGTAAAGGAACTCATTTGTGCACATACACACACACACATATCCAAGCACACGGGTGTTTACCTGTCTGTGGCCCTTCCAGTCAGGTCACGAATGAGGAGAGACTCCTCTAACTACCTTTCACCAGACTGCACTGTGAACTGGGGGGGAATATGCCCAGAACTTGGATGGGTAACCTGGTTGCCGAGCTTGGTGGGGGGCAGGGGAGGTAGGAGAAGACCCATGAAATGAAGTGGGGTTTGGGTGGACAATTACCTTGGGTCTGGGGACTCAACCTCATTTAATGAAGCAAAATTCTCTTTACCTCCCTCTGTTCTTTAAATTTCATTTTTAACGATTTCTTATTTCAAACCTGAAGACCATTTTCTTTGTTGGAAACAAGGTAAGACCCAAGTTCTACTTTTAATCTGTCATCTGTTGGCACCATCCTGTCATTTATCTGCTTGCTTCAAATGTGCCCCCAAATCAATTTTTCTCATCCTTAACATTTTTGCAAACCTTAGCTCTTTTTTCCCCCACAGCCTCCCTGAAACCATTCTTGTCCATGCTTAACAACTTTTGTATTCATCTTTGGTTTTGTGCCTGTCTTCCCATTTTTATGCGCTGATCATTTTAAGACCAGGACTTGCCAGAGAATTCCCTATGAGAACACACTAGTTTCTTTAGGGCTTTACTCTCCTTCACCCCACCTGGCCCCACCTTGGGAATTACATGGAAAATTATCAAACATCCTTTTATGTGAGTTCCATAGATCCTGCTTTGCATTTTTGGCCATGGGACTCTGGCTTATGAAAATGTGTAAGTCCAACAGTGAAGCCATGGGGCACAGTAACTCATTTGAGCTTCACAGCTGCCCTGCGAGCTAGGCAGGGCAGATATTAATACCTGTCCCCCCAGCTAAGACAGATGAATCGCAGGGAGGTCACATAAGGTTATAATTGAGATGAAGTTCCAGATTAGTTGACTCCTAGTCATCAGCAACAACACACAGCGACAGTCTTGGTTGGGCACCTACCATGGGCTGGGCACTGTTCCAGACTGTGGGGATATAGAGGCAAACAAAACAAAACAAGGGTCTCATGGGACTTGCATTCTGGTGGAGGACAAACTATATACAAGTAAACAAAGAGAGTATGCCAGCTGATGATAAGAAGGGAAAGGATGTTGCTTTATATTAGGTCAGAGGATATATTTGAAGGACATGAAGGAAATGAGGGAGTCATGTGGATAAGTGGGGAAAGAGAGAAAAAGTATTTCAGACCGTAGGAAGAACCTAGTGCAAAGGCCCTGAGGTTGGAATGTGTTTGGAGTCTTGAGCAACAGTAAGGAAGTTAATGTGGTTGGAACAACGCGAGTGAGAGAGAGAGAAGCAAGAGATCACATCAGAGGGTCCAGATCATGCACGATTTTATGGGTTATTGTAAGATATTTGGTTTTTACTCTGAGGCATATGGAAAGCCACTGGATTTTGTGGGGTGTTAGAGAAAAAGAGGAGCCAGTGATAATTCAAGATTTAGGAATTTGACAATTGAAAGTTTGGAGGTGCCATTAACCGGAACGGAAAGGATTGTGGAGGAAGCAAGTGGGAGCGGGGAGAGTGGAGAGTTCAGTGTGGATGTGCCATGTATTGGAATAAGGAAGATCACAGGAGGAGCAAGTCGGGCTGGGGGCAGAGGAGGCTGAGGGTATAGAGGCATTTATTGATCACAGGCTAGGAGTTCTAGAGGGTCCATGGAAAGGTGTGAGAGAATGCTGTAGGCGATGCAGAGAAGGGTGGGGCTGAGGACATGATTCCAGACTCACAGATCCACTTGCTTCCTTGGCCACAGCATTTGGAGGTCTTAGTCTCTCTAACTTAACAGGTCCAAAGCCAGTCCACTGATCTTCAGGCTCAAATGTGTGCCTCCACTCATGTCTCTCACTTGAGTAAATGGCAACCATCTTCCCAATGCACACACCTGGAACCTGGAATCTTCTTCTGTCCTTCCCTTCTCCACCCCATCCTAAGTGCAGTCTATGGGCAAGTCCTCTCCGGTCATCCTCCTATAAGAGAGATCCTAAATCCAGTTGCTTCTCTTCCCCACAATCACGTGCCAGATCAGGCCTTCATCACTTCTTGCCCGGTGTAGGCAAAACCCTCCTCATTCCTGTGCCCACCCTGCACTTGTGTCTGCTAGTCTGTTTTTCACACAGCAGCCTAGAGAGTCTTCTTCTTCTTCTTCTTCTTCTTCTTTTTAAACATCTATCAAATCACATCACTCCTTTGCTTAAAACTCTTAGGGGGAAAAAAAAAGTCCAGCTTTTAACTGCAAGTTTCAAAGTTCTGCACCTTTTTACCTGGCGATCTCTGCAATACCGTTCCCTCTGCCAGGATCTGATGTGCTTTGTGTTGCCTTCATACCCAATACCAACGTGGATGCAGAGTGAGTTAGAGCCCGATGCAGGGCTTGATCCCAGGACCCTGAGACCATGACCTGAGCAGAAATCAAGAGTCAGATGATTAAGCGACTGAGCCACCCAGGCACCCCTCGTGTTTGTTTTTTAAGATGATTATTTCCCTGCTTGGATGCTTGTATCATAATTGCTTTACGTTCAAAACGTTGAGATATCTTCAGATTGTGTCTAGTGGCAGGTCTCCTTCCATTGATGTTTTTTCCCCCCTGAAAAGATAATAAAGTTTTTCATTTAAGAACAGGAAATTTTTGCTTAGTATGTCTTACATAATTCTATAGTTGCCACACTGCTATTTCCTTGCCCTCTTTTATTTTTTATTTATTTATTTATTTTTAAAAGATTTTATTTATTTATTTGACAGAGAGAGCGAGAGAGCACAAGCAGGGGGAGCAGTAGAAGGAGAGGGAGAAGCAGGCTTCCCGCTGAGCAAGGAGCCCGATGCAGGGCTCGATCCCAGGACCCTAGGATCATGATCTGAGCCGAAGGCAGACACTTAACTGTCTGAGCCACCCAGGCGCCCCTCCTTGCCCTCTTTCATAATTTACTTCTGCTAGCTATGGTTTTTCCAATGCTGAGGAAGAACACGTAAATCCCGTGAATCGAAACCCTTGGCCAGACCACTGGTGGCCTCCCACAACAATTATGGGATGCCTTTTGAGCGTCTGGCCTGACTTCCCTTTTGGGGTTGTTGTAACAGAAGCACGAAAATGTCCGTTCATGGGGTGCCTGGCTGGCTCTGTGGGAAGAGCATGCAACTCTTGATTTCGGGGTCATGGGCTCAAGCCCCATGTTGGGTGTAGAGATTACTAAAAATAAATAAACTTGTAAAAAAATGTCCATTAAGAGATACATACAGCCGCATCCTCAAGGAACAGAGGAGCCAAGGGGATGTAGTCTAGAAACAGCCAATAAGATTAGAGGCAATATTCTGGCCTTGATGTCTTTGTCAGGTTCTGAGTAGAACAGATCAAAGTTTGTCTTTATTTCCACAGCCAAAAAAAAAAAAAAGAAAAAAAAGGGTGGCCTCAGGCCAAAAAATGTCACTGCTAATTCAATTTTCTTCTTCTAATGTGTATGTCACTCAGCACCTTTTGATTTTGTGGCCATCCGCCGGCCGCCGTATTTTCTAATCCCATTAGAACTGAACTTCATGGCCTGTTGCTTTGGTCTCCTAGAGGCACACATGAGACTCTACAGATTGACTCTCCACCCGGCAGGGACTCCAGTTATGGAGTTTGGGATTACGGGTGTCCTATAAAGCCTAGCAGAGAAAAATAGCCAGTCACTAAAGTCTTTTCCCAAATATCTACTTTTTCCCTTTCCTGCTTTTTTTTTTCCTGAACAAAACAAGGAATTTGGGGGTGGCAGAAGTGATATTTCAGGTGGGTGTTTTTTTCATCGAAAAAGTTAATCCCACCGGGCAGAACAGGGTTCATTCCACAATGCCCAAAATTCAGGCAAAGTCATGGTTGAAACAGTACAGAGTCTTTTGAGGTCGGCAAAAAAAAAATCATTAAACATATAAAGCTTCCAGAATTTGTAATCCAAATCTATAAACAGATTTCCATACACTGATGTAGAGAAAACACAATTATCATTCATCACAGGTCTTTTATTGTCAGAGCATCTGAGCCGAGGCCAGCCCGGCAGCCTGAAATCATGCTTCTTCCGCCACATCCCAACTGAAGCCGAAACTGACAGGGACCTGAGACAGACACTGAACAATTCAGGCCCCCAGTCACACCCTCCCCCCGCCCCACCGACCCCGAGCTCCCTCTCTGTGTGTATTGTTCTCCGTAGATCGGGGTGGTTTTGTGCACATCTATGGGTTTGAATCAGGAAATTACCTCTATTGATTTCGTCGGAGTGTGTGATATAAATTTACATCGTCTCCCTGCCCCCAAGCTAAATGCCAGTAAGAGTCCCCCTTCCAAACAGCCAAGTACACGGGCCATTCAGCTAGCCCTGTGGTTTGAGAGCCTGTGGGGGGGTGGGGGGGGAAGCCACGCTCTGAAGTTACTTTCATTGTGGTGATTTTAATTTTTAGATTTTTATTTGTGAACTGTTTCAAATATAGAGTAAATAACAGCTATGTACCCAGAACCCAAATTGTACAGTTTGTGCACATTGTCCCCAGATTTGCCCCCAAATACGTATTTGTGATTTGTTTGCACGCAGAATGTCACAGGTCAAACAGAAGATGTCCTCCTCCCGCGGCATGCTCGCCCCACCCGGTCTCCAGACTTCTCTCCTCAGGTGGAGATGTGGCCTGAAGCGGCTGTGTATCCTTTCTGTGAATGTTTCCGTGTTTCCACTGCATATAGAATGCTTTAAAATTGATACCGGAGAAATTAACACCATGCTCTCCTTCTCTTCAACATTAGGGTTTTGAGATTTCTCAACATTGAAAAATGGAGATCTAGGTTATTTTAACTGCAGGATTGTATTCCGCTAAGTAGATAAATAGGACTTTTTTTTTTTAAACTACACTTTCAGCTATTTTCAATTTTCACTGTTGCCAACAACCCTACAACGAATGCTCATCTCGACCCTCCCCCCTCCCGTGGACAAATGTGAGGGTTTCTTTATGGCAGGGTCTGTTTGATTCTTTTCTTTTTTTTTAATGTTTTATTTATTTATTCATGAGAGTCAGAGAGAGAGAGGCAGAGGCAGAGGCAGAGGGAGAAGCAGGCTCCCCGCCTAGCAGGGAGCCCGATGCGGGACTCGATCCCAGGACCCTGGGATCATGACCTGAGCGGAAGGCAGACGCTTAACCATCTGAGCCACCCAGGAGCCCCTGTTTGATTCTTTTCTTTACCATGACCCCCAGAAAGCATACATTGCTATTGCCACCAACACACAATTTTTACAAAACCAACACTTAATCTTACTGTGGGTAACGCACTTTGATAGTCTGTTTCCTTTGTTTGCTCTGAAGGCTGTTTAGGATCTTTCTGACGCATGATCTCCTAATGGGTGGTGGCCAGGCCGTGGCGTGTGCTCAGAGACGGCTGACTTGGAGGGTGTGCACACTAGTTTGTCTAGCTGCTGACGAGCCTCCCAGACCTGCCGGGGCCTTGACACCGCCAGCCAGCAGCCGTGTTAGAGGTTCCCAGTTCTACTGAACTGGCCACGGTACTCTTCTGTGTGAATTTTTAGAATCAGCATCTGCATGTTTTAATGGGATGTTTTTTATTTTTGCTTATGTCTAAATATGTTCTAATTTCCACCAGATTTCTTCTTTGACATGTGAATTGTTTAAAAGTATAATCATTTCCCTGGGGCATCTGGGTGGCAGTCTGTTACACAGCCAACTCTTGATTTTGGCTCAGGTCATGATCTCAGGGTGGTGGGATCAAGCCCTGCATCAGGCTCTGTGCTCAGCACAGGGGATTCTCTTTCTCCCTCTCCCTCTGCCCTTCCCCCCACATGCTCTCTCTCTCTCTTTCTCTATACTAAATAAATCTTTTAAAACTTAAAAAAAAAATTGTAATCATTTCCCAAAGGAGGGACACCTGGCTGCCTCAGTCAGTGAAACGTGCAACTCTTGATCTCCAGGTTGTGAGTTCGAGCCCCACACTGGGTACAGATTACTTAAAAACAAAATCTTTAAAAAATAAAAATAAAATCTTTAAAAAATAAAAATAAATTTATAAATGTATTATCATTTCCCAAAAGAGTGAGTAGAGGGTTTGACTGCTTTTCTGTCCTTCTGTTTCATTTTTCTTCCATCAGCAAGAAAATAGTCTACAGGAATGGAATCTTTAGCATCTTGGAGCACCTGGAAACTTCTTTTTATATTTTAATTTTTAAGTTTTCTATCCTAAACATGAAAGACCAAGTTTATGAATTGTGATGTTCAAAACTTCAATATCCTTACTTATTTTTCATTTCCTTTGTGCATCAGTTTCTACAAAATGTTGATTGTAGATTTATCAAATTCTTCTTGTCATTCTGTCATATTTGCTTTATCTGACACTGTTTTGTTAGTTGAACATAGCTTCCAGTATTTGTATTTTACTGGTGAACTTTTCCCTTTAATAATTACATCATGGTCATTTTTATCCCTAATAATGCTTTGTCATCTTAAATCATGTTTTATCTGATGCCACTTTTTGATACACCAGCCTTCTTTTGGTCAGCCATTCACCTGGGATAACTTCTTCAACCCCATTACCTACAAAATCACTTTTTTTTTTTTGCTGTTTTTCTTTCTTTTTTTTTTTAATTAACATAAAATGTATTATTTGTTTCAGGGGTACAGGTCTGTGATTCATCAGTCTTATACAATTCACAGCGCTCACCATAGCACATACCCTCCCCAATGTCCATCACCCTGCCACCCTATCCCTCCATTCCAGAAACCCTCAGTTTACTTCCTGAGACTTACAAAATTACTTTTTAGGTGCATCTCTAATAAAGAGCATATAGATACCTTCTTTATCCAATCCAAGAATCCCCGTGTGTTAACTGATGACAAAATCCATTTATATCTATTGTGATTGCACATCTGGATTTACTTTGACCATTTTATGTTGTGAATTTATTTGATATTATATATTTTATATCATTTATATTTCCTATTTTTGTATTGAATGAATTAGGTATTCTTTCTACTGCTTTGGAAGTTATGCATTCTATTTCTATTCTTCTAGTAGTTCCCCTTTAAGTTTTTAATATGCATACTTTGTCTCTGTAATTGATTGCTATTTCTGCTCTGCTCCAGAACACTAAGCAGCCCCTAGGAGGATTAGCTCTCACAGCTTTCCCTTCATGGCATTCATTTTTGTTAACTGGCTATTTTGTTTCCACGCCCCCCCCAATATTAGTTACTATTTTTTAAGAGAAATGCTTGTTTAGTTAGTGACAGAAGGCAGCAGTGTGTTTGCTAAATAATGCTTCTGGCCCCCTACCCCTTCTTTCTGTGGTCAGTATCCTTTTTCCAGAATACATCCCTGGAGCATTAACCTTCCTCCACCTTTTCTGTCTAGAGATTTTTTTTTTTATGACCTTCATTCTTGATGTTTAAACTGAGTATGGAATTCTAGATAGACAGTTTTCTTCTGCAGGAGTTTGGAGGGACTCTTTCACTGTTCTGGGCTTCTGTTGTGGCTATCCACCTGTGTTTCCTTTGCAGATAATTTCACTGTCTTTAATATTTTCACTGTTTTTGTTATCTTTCAGTTTCAAGTTGATAGATCCATATGTATCCATAGCCTGTTCAGAACTCTCTGCTTCCTGCATTCTGAAAATCCTCACTGAATATTGCCTACTGCCCATTATCCGTATTCTTTCCCACTAGAACGCTCATTTTTTTAAAGATTTTATTTATTGATTTGACAGAGAGATCGAGAGAGAGCACAAGTAGGCAGAGCGGCAGGCAGAGGGAGAGGGAGAAGCGGGCTCTCCGCCGAGCAGGGAGCTGGACGCAGGGCTCGATCCCAGGACCCCAGGATCACGACCCAAGCCGAAGGCAGCTGCTTAACCAACTGAGCCACCCAGGCGCCCTGAATGCTCCTCTTATCTGTTCTCCCCATCTCTCATCCTTGCCCATCTTGTCTTTTGTGACCCTTATTCTGGGTGATGTTCTCAGCACTATCTTCTACTTTAGTAATTCCCTTTTCAGCGGTGTTTAATCTGCTAACACATTTACTGAGGTTTTATTTTCTGTGCCCATGTTTTGTTTTGTTTTGTTTTGTTATAGGCAGACATCCTATCTGCTTCTCTTTCAAAGCTGCTGGTTATTCTTTTCATATCATCTTGTTCTTTCAGGATGATTTCTACTTTTTTTTTTCTTTCTCTTTAAAACTCTTAACCAGACTTTTTTGTATTGCCATCCTGTTGCCTAAAGTTTCCGAGGTGGCTAATTTTACTGCTTGTGGTGTCTACTGACTCTTCCTCATGGTTGGCCATTTCTTACTATGGTTTGTACTATTTTAATGATAGCTAAATGCTAATGGGGACTGTTTATACCATGGGAGTCCCATGGAACCTAGGGTTATGGTAATGGTATCCTACAGGACTTTTGCTTTTGTGTCTGCAGGGAACCTTGGGGGTTTCACTAGTTTAGAACACATTTATAATGTGAACTCATCACTTTAGAAATCCGGCACTTAACAGTAGCATAAGTTTGATTTTCAGCATCACCATGAAGTGCAGACTTGGCATCTCAGTTTCTCATGAGTGAGTTGGTCTTGTTAATTTTCCAACTCAGAGCCCTGGTTAGTGACAGATTCGCTGTTTGCTTCCCTGGGCTGATGGGACTCAGTTTTTCTAAATCCCTTTTGCTGAGGCTATAACTCTACCAGGGTTCTAGCTTTAGTTTACTTAGACATCAATTCTCAATCCCTCCCACCATCCTGGTAGGGACAGTATGTAGAGCAACCCAAACTGATAGGTAAGGGTTGAGCTTTCAGTGACCAGTGATGCTGACTCACCATAATACAGGCCACTGTCTCCACATTCCCCAAGGCCAGTTTTTTCTCTGCTGATTGTAGATCTACGTTTCAAACTTCAAATTCAGATATGCAATAAATATGCCTTTTTTTCCCCAGCTTAACTTGATTATCCAACTGCATGCTCTCTATCCCTCTGATTGTGGAAAAAGTTAACTTTGGTCCTTTTTAGGGTCAGTCACCTCCATGCATTTTGCATCCAAAGACTGGCTATGTTTGGTTCTCAGTTATCTGTCCACACAGGTTGCCACTGATGCATCCATTGTCCCCATCTGCATGGCTTTTCGTCCACTCCCTTTCTGTGTCTTTGTAATGCTCGCAGCGAGTCTTTTGGGAGGCTTCCTGTGGTCCCACCTATCTGGAAGCACCACAAAGCTTTCCATCTCTGAGGTTTGTGATCTGTCCCAGAGGTGCCACTGGAGGGTGAGGCTCATCTCCGCTGCCCGGGGACTCATAGGGTGCTGTCTTGTTCCCTTTCTCCTTCCCTCCTTCATTCCATCTCTCTCCCTTTCTCTGCCCCCGCCCCACACTGCTCATTCTTTCTCTCCTCCTCCAGTCTAGCAGATCCTAATTCTAGTGGAATAAATCTTGCCATTTTTTTCAAGCCAACACACTCTGTCTGTGTTCTTGGATCCCTTTTCCCTAAAACCTTAAGCTTTGGGAAGAAAAGGCCAAAAAGAAACCCTTTTTCCTGATTTCCACTCCACTACAAATGCCCCAGGAGGCAGGGGTCTCAGAGACTGCTCCCTACTTGAATACAGGGAAGGAAATAGGAATATAGAGAAGGGAAATTTGTGGGAAGAGGAAAAAAAAAAACATTAATACTTCCTAATATTTTCCTAGAGTGATAGTTAAGATTTTTTTGGTTTTGGAGTCTGACATACTTGATTTCAAATCCTGGTCACACCACTGCTAGTAATGTGATTTGGGGCTAGTTTCCTAACACCTCCTGACATGCACTTCCTCATTTTTTTGGGGGGATAATAACATTACTTACCTTGTAGGTTTGTTGTGAGCAATAAATGAGCTAGTGGATGTAAAGGATTTATTTCACTACCTGGCACATGGCAATTTAATTAATAACTGGTAGCTATTCTTATGAACACATAGTCATCGTTAGGATTCACTTTCTACTTAGAGCTAGATCATCTGGAATGAGTTATTTAAGCTCAGTTCCCTCGTTGTGTCGTGAGTATCAAGGGGTGCCATTTTGAATGAGAGGACCAACAAGCCTGGAGCCACCAGGCCCCTCTAGGCACCCAGCTCTTGGTGGTGACGGCTAGGGCCTCATACTTGCAGGCTTCTCAAGTCAGCTGGAGCCCCCCACCCCCCCAACCCCACCTGGAGATCCCCTGCTCCTCTCCAGGACCACCTGAAGCCAACAGCTGACTGATGTGGGGGGTATAAAAGTCAGCCCCCTTGCTATAAGCCAGTACTGACTCTGTGGAGGATTCACTGTCCAGAGCTCTTTCCAGGCCTGAACTGAGGTACCAAAATCCACCACACCTTTGTCTAGCTTCTTATCCTGCCTCTCTTGCTTTTTTACACATTTTTTCCTGAGAGCAGTCTCATCATTTGCAAAAGAAGGTCCTTCTTAGGTTCCGCCTCTAGGAATGCCACCTAAAACAGAGCCCAAATTCATAGTAAGGCTGGGAACACAAATATTTCTAGTACCAAGGATGAAAGTTTTAACTTCTCCATTGTACTGTCTTTCTCTGAATTAAAAGTTATCTTATAGATATATGCACAAATGCCTAATATGATGAAGTGATGGTTTATTTATTCATTTATTCAAAAAATATTTACTGAAGACTTACTATGTATCGGACAATGTTGTAGACCCAGGAAATTAGGCAACAAGCATAAGTATGTTAAAAAAAACCTGGATTTTATAATAACATTAATAGTTACTATTTACTGGCAATCTGTTATATGCTAAGATACTTTATATATTATATCTAATACCCAGGACAGCACTGCAAAGCCAACATTATTTTTGCCAACTTTTGTCATAAGGCAATGAAGATCCAGAAAGGTCAAGTGACTTGTCCAAGGTCATGCAGCTAGGAAGTGGTGGAGGCAGGATTCATATAGAGGTCTCTCCACAACGTACACTCTTCACTGCCCGTTTTATTGCCCAGAATTTCATTGTCTGCTTAAACGTCTGCATCCCCCCCAGCCCCCACACACTAGACTTGAGTTAATGGCAAGACAAGATTTTTCCATTTTAATACCCCAGACCTAGGAAAATGCTTGACATCATAGGCACCCAGAAATGCTTGTGGAATTAATAAATGGGAATGGATGGGCAGGACTTGGGAGCAATCTGTTTCCAGAATTGATGCCACACCCTCTCTTTCCTGCAGGACTCCTGTCCACTTCCAGTAAGAGGAGACACAATCTAGCTCTCAGCAGTCCATTCTAGTTCAATTCAGCACTTGCTATGGGCCTATTTCTGGGGCCTGTTGTCCATTCCCAGCTAACAGTCAAGCTTGGCTGAGGCTGATACAGCTCATGAGTGGAGCCTAGGGCCCTGGACGCTGAGAACCAATAAGGACAAAAGCAACTGGGGGCAACAGAGTAGCCAGCTAAAGGCAAACTTCTGGGCATACCTTGGTATCTAGAAAAAGATTGTGTGCCCAGGTATGGCAATTTATCAGGAAATGTCAAGTTGAGAAAGGCAAGCAGATGGCTTTTCCAAAGGTCAGACAAGACAGCATCTGACACAAGCTTCTGTTAGATGATTTGCCAGCCCCTTATCACTGAGAACCACCCATATTGATTGCTCAAAGCCACAGCTCTGTGTTTCTCCTGCAGGACACTTCTCCTGGACATCTGTGATTGGGTCGGGGGCAGACACTTAACCCAAACTGGGCCAATCGTTTTCCGTCTCCTGAAAAATTTAACTGATGGACCCAGCGTCCAGGAGCTGGAAGGTGTGTCGGACCGTGGCAGCGGTGTAGAGGGAGGGCTGCCGGGGTCCTCAGGGCCGTCCTGGTCCAGCAGTTCCTTGAGTTGCTTGCTCATCTTCTCCTTGGATTCGGAGAACTACTATATCCTTCCAACAAATCTCCTTTTTCAACTTAAACTAGAAAGATTAGGTTTCTGTTACCTGCAATGAAAAGAGCCTTAACTAAAACACTGCCAGATAAAGGTGGAGGAGAGACTCAGCGTTGCTGCCTTTTATCTGTATTTATCCTTTCTTTGGCGTATTTTCCCCCTGATTCTTGAGAGAGAAATAGAGGAGGCTTCTGACACTTAGAATCTAGAGGGAGAGGCAGACATACACAGATCGTTTCAACAGGATGCGATAAGTGCTCTAATAGGTATGATAAGAGTGTCGTGGGAGCAGAAAGGAGGAACCGTCTAACTCTGCTTGGGGCTGGGTGTGGGAAGCCTTCGTGCAGAGCTGAGTCTCTAAGGATGAGTGGGAGTTCTGATATACTGATATATTTTCAGGAGCATCAGAAGAGTGTTAACAGCTTTTATATTTCTTAAAAGGATAAGAGATGAAAGAGGAAATAGAGTAAGGTGTAATTTGCTTCTGTCTTTAAGAGGCGTTTTAGTCGAGATGGTCTAGGTTTTGCAGAGATAACATTAACTCTGGAGTCTCAATGGCTTTAATGCAATGAGTTCTGGTTCCTTCTCAGGGTGCACGTGCAGCCAGGCCCCTGGGAGCTGCGCGCCATAGAGTCAGTTAGGGTCTCGGGATGATGGAGGCTCTGACATCTTGCTCCACCATCTGGAACATGAGGCCTCCTCGGGCATCAGAGTCATCATGGCAGATGCTTTGGCCCAGGAATGACACAGGCCACTCTCGCTCCAGCCCAATGTCACGTAGGTAGGCCTGAATCATCCACCAGTGTGCCCGAGAAGAGGGTTGGCAGTAGCAAGTCTCCCCCGCAGCAGGAGACCATCATCATTCCTCTACCTGGATCTGAGTCTTGGTCCCTGTGCCTGAGACTCCATCTTGTTCATTTGTCCCAGGTCCCACTTAGTGCTCTCTTGCTCCATCAGTGACACCCTTGCCATGTCATAGAAATCGGAGGGACTTCTTGCTCCTCAATAGCAAGGATAGAAGGCGGTGCGGCTTTAAGACGCTCAGGAAACCTTGTGGGCTTTAGGAAACCCATCCGCGTTAAGGCAGTGGTGCAGCGGGCTTCCCCACAACTTAGTCGTGAAGTCCGTTCAGCAAAGGTGGCTCGGTCGTTGGGTGTCTGCCTTTGGCTCAGGTCATGATCCCAGGGTCCTGGGGTCAGGCCCCGCGTCGGGCTCCCTGCTCTGTAGGAAGCCTGCTTCTCCCTCTCCCACTCCCCCTGCTTGTGTTCCCTCTCTCACTGTTGCTCTCTCTGTGTCAAATAAATAAAATCTCAGCAAAGGATTCAATGGGTAAACCCCATCTCTCCTTTGGACGTTTCCCCAGTTCCCTCTTGGGTCCTCTCAGCTCCCATCTCCTCAAGCCACATTCCATGACAAATCTGAGGATGGTATGAGAAGCAGAAGAAATGAGCCTCCAAATGTCCGAAATGGAGTCCCTTTTTTTTTTTTAAGATTTTATTTATTTATTTTGACGCTTAACGACTGAGTCACCCAGGCGCCCCCGAAACGGAGTCTCTTATCTTCCTTCTCAAAACTTGCCCCACAGCCTTCCTCCCCTGTGTTAAAGGCAAGTCCATCCTTTGACTCGTTCACAGCAACCTCTACTGTTCTCCTCCTTCTCCATCTCACAACCAGTATTGTCATGAAACCCCCACTGGTGCAACCTTTAGTTTACACCCCAAACCCACCTACTGGCCATTTTTACTCCCATCACCCTGGCCAGATGGAGCCACTGGGATTAGCATTTAACAGATTGCCAGTAAATAGTAACTATTAATGTTATTATAAAATCCAGGTTTTTTTTAACATACTTACGCTTTTTGCCTAATTTCCTGGGTCTACAACATTGTCCGATACGTAGTAAGTCTTCAGTAAATATTTTTTGAATAAATGAATAAATAAACCATCACTTCATCATATTAGGCATTTGTGCATATATCTATAAGATAACTTTTAATTCAGAGAAAGACAGTACAATGGAGAAGTTAAAACTTTCATCCTTGGTACTAGAAATATTTGTGTTCCCAGCCTTACTATGAATTTGGGCTCTGTTTTAGGTGGCATTCCTAGAGGCGGAACCTAAGAAGGACCTTCTTTTGCAAATGATGAGACTGCTCTCAGGAAAAAATGTGTAAAAAAGCAAGAGAGGCAGGATAAGAAGCTAGACAAAGGTGTGGTGGATTTTGGTACCTCAGTTCAGGCCTGGAAAGAGCTCTGGACAGTGAATCCTCCACAGAGTCAGTACTGGCTTGTAGCAAGGGGGCTGACTTTTATACCCCCCACATCAGTCAGCTGTTGGCTTCAGGTGGCCCTGGAGAGGAGCAGGGGATCTCCAGGCGGGGGTGGGGGGGGTGGGGGGCTCCAGCTGACTTGAGAAGCCTGCAAGTATGAGGCCCTAGCCGTCACCACCAAGAGCTGGGTGCCTAGAGGGGCCTGGTGGCTCCAGGCTTGTTGGTCCTCTCATTCAAAATGGCACCCCTTGATACTCACGATACAACGAGGGAACTGAGCTTAAATAACTCATTCCAGATGATCTAGCTCTAAGTAGAAAGTGAATCCCTACCCTACCACCAAGGGACACACATTTTATTATGGGATACATTTAGTGAATGACACAAAAGAGCTGTGAACTGAGTGTGGCTATATTCTCCTCCTTCCCTCCTCAAAAACATCTGTTCTGGCCAGTGGTCCAGATTTGGGAGAATCAATAGCAGCACTTAGCGGTTGGGCACCACAAGTAAAATGACAAGAGGCAGAGGTGGGATCAAACTGAGGAGGAATTTAGTTGCTGAAACTCCACACCTGAAGGGAGTGTGTATTAGTTCTCTATCACTGCATAACAAACAATATTACCACACACTTAGCAGCTTGAAACAACTCACATTTGTTACCTCACAGTTTCTGTGGCTCAGGGGCTGGGGCATGGCTTAGCTGGATCTTCTGCTTCAGGGTCCCACAGGGCTGCAATCAGCCTTGTCGGCTAGGTCTGTGATTTTATGTGAAGGCTCAACTGGGGCAGAGCCAGCTCCTAAGCTCCCGTGGCTATTGGGAGGATTCAGGTCCTTATGGGCTGACAGGCTGTCAGAATGACAGCCTCAGGTTCTTACTGGCTGTTAGCCAACAGTTGCTCTCAGATCCTTGCACTTGGGCTTGGGCCCCACCAGCATGGCCGCTGGCTTCATCAGAGCCAGCAAGGGAAAACAGTCTGTTAGCAAGACAGACACTATAGTCTTATGTAGTGTGATCATGGGAGTGACATCCCGCCACCTTTGCTGTATTCTGTTGGTAAGAAGTCACAGGTTCTGCCCACACTCAAGGGGAGATTGCACAATGACACAAGAACCAGGAGGCAGGGATAATTTGGGACCATCTTAGAGTCTGTCCACCACTGGGTACAAGAAACATTAGGTCACTGAAGTTGAGCCACAGGGGCAGCTAAATCAGCACAGCAGTGTGGGTTACAGTGACAGAATTCCCCCAACTGAGCCCAGTGGAATGCTCTTGGCCTCACCTAATCACCAAATGATTCCCTAAATTTGTAAAATGGTCCATTCCATGGGTCTTTCTAAGCATGAGTGTGGTCTCTCTGGGCCAGGAAACTCAAACTCAAATACCCACAGAAGCCAGGCAGATACCATTAACACATATGGCTGAAAAGGTAATAGGGAATGGTGGGGACTGTGGCAAATGAGCCCTTACAGCCCTTTGCAAAGGGGCAGGCACCACGCAGCTCAAGGGGATCCTCACCTATGTAGGAATGCAGGCCTGCTCCTGCCAGTTTGTTATTTTACAAAGAAGCCCCTAAACCACATCTGTACATGAAATTTCCCCAAATTTAAAATTATTTGTGGATTAAACAAAACACATCTGCAAGTCAGGGCCAGCCTCAAGACCCCAATTTCAGCCCCTGACCTGGCACCTCTGTGCCTCTTGCAGGGACACTGAGCAAGGCCATTTGCCGAACTGCAAGCGGACATTTTTCCACTCTGCTAGCTCCTGGCTGTTACTAACTTGTGCCCCTCTCATTTGAGCTTCTGATGGTGTGAATCCTCACATTCAAAGCAGTCCAGCTTGCTGATTAGTTTTAAATTTCAGGACCTTTAAAGTCTCCAAACTTGGAGGTAAGCGGGCTCTCATTAAGAAGTCATTTGATAAAAATTAATCCCTCCAGGAATATCTTGGACTCAGAAGCAAGCTCCAGCTCTCTCATTAGCTGGTTTTAACTACTCAGTCCACCTTGGAGGCCCCAGTCCTCCCTGGGTTTGACTCCAAGGCTCCAAACAGCTGCCTGAGAGTCTGGGGATCAGAGGCCAGTGATCTAAAGTCACGGGAAAAGATGGAGCAGAACTTGGAACTTGGAACTACAGCTAGACCCCTACCCCCTGAGCCCAACTCCTCAGATTTAATCATTTCCACTTGAGCCAGAGAATGAAGGGACAGATTTTCATCTTACTGAGTAGATTTCAGAGCTTACTGAGCCTAATCCTTGCAGATCTGTCACTGACCCAGCAAAGAGAATAACTAAATGAACATGCAGGGTCTGTCCAGAGGAGCTTCTGGGAGGGCAGCACTTCAGAGGAAGCATCCCTCTGGGCTCATCCTGGAGAACAGCCTGTGCCCAGGCCCCAGAGGGCTGCCATCGGCTTGCTGGCTGCCTTCTCCTTTGGGGTGGCGGCAGCGCAACCCCAGAGGCCTGTGAACCCGTCCACAATGGGCCTCCACTTTAATCTCTAACCCAGTTATAAAAGCCTTTATGTAAGTCCGTGGTTGTTTTTAAGGAAGGTGGTTATTTTCTTTTCTAAAATGTCTCCATTTTGATGCTTTGAAAACATAATGCATGCACAGGGTTAAAAAAAAAAAAAACAGAACAAAAGGGACTCCCATGAAAAGTCAGTCCCCCACCCCCACCCCTGTGTCCCCATTCCCCACCCCACGGCAATCACTGATATAAGTTTCTCAGGGAAGAAAGATGGCTGTCCTTAAATTTTCTAATTTGGTCTCAAAAAATAGCCTAAGGCCAAATAGAGCCCAGAGTAATGTAATTAAAATGAGTGATGGGGTTATACACGTAACATGTTGTGGGGAAACAAAAATCAGACACAAACTCACACCCACAGGAAAAAAAAAATCTCTGTGTGTGCGCATGTGTCAGAAATCGTGTCTGTGTGGGTAGAGAGAGTGGGTATGGGTGTGTGGAGGATTTGTAGGTATGTGTGTGGACAATGTGTGTGTCAGTGTGTGTCAGTGTGTGTGTGTGTGTGTGTGTGTGTGTGTGTGTGTGGCGTGGTCCCCTATCTCTCTGCAAACTCCAGTCAATTCCATAAACATTTATTGTGTGCTAGGTACCAGGCCCTGTTCCCAGTGCTGTGGGTTATACCAAGATAAATCATACAAGGTCCCTGGCTTTGGGGAGCTTACAATAAGAATAACTCACATTTGATTGGCCCCTTTCTCCTTACAGGGGAATTTTCAGGCAGCGTTAGGTCATAACTCAGGCCGGGCCGGCAGCCTGAGGCATGCTGGAACCTGAGCCGCGGGGGGCTGGCGGGAGGGGAAGCCCAAATGGGGGATGGGGAAATGGGACAGCAGCAGAGGCTGGGTCTCCAAGAGCTGCTGATGGCTACCGCTGGGGGCTCGGGCTGGAGGCTCCGGCCCCTCAGAGAGGTGCAGGGAGGTGCCAACATCAAAAAAGCAGGGTGCCGGCTGCTCTGGCCTGTAGTTCTGTCATCAGACAGCCCTGCTTCAAAGCCCAGCTCTGCCACTAATTACAAGTGCGATCCTGGGCAAATTCCTTAACCTCTGTGGGCCTCAGTCTCTTCAACAGAGAGAAATGGTAATTCCTCCTCTTACAGCTGATACAGGGATTAGTGAGATAAGGCAAGTAAATATGCGGTACAGTGTTACAAAGTAAATGCTCAGTAAAGGGTGGCCTTACTGCTCTTATTATTCAGTAGTGCAGAACTTTGAATCTCTGTGATTTAATATGAGGAGGAGGATCCCTGGTTAAGAAGGATGTCTGATCAAGAGCCTTTGGAGGTATCCTCCTAGATTTCCCTTTCCGTCGGAGCCCCTCTGATTCTGGCTCTCCTGCTTTTCCTTTTAAACGCCAGCTCCAGCATGGCCTCAGGGAAACAGAGCAGAATTTTCAGAAAGTTGGGCTCAATTTGAAGGGAAATCAGCCCACCACATATACAGAATCTGACTCTACCCCATCTAGCCAGCTCACCAAGGCTTTCGGGCCAATCTCTTTCCAATAGAATGCCAAGGAAAGGCAGAAGTGAGTCCCTCGCTTCCTGGCTCTGTATCTGGTGAGTACCAAGGTTTTGAAACCATATATGAGGCATCCTAAATTAGTTCAGGAAAGCTCCCCAGAGAAAGCAACATTTGGGTAGAGACCTGAAGAATGAGCTGGAGTGTGTGGATGAGGGGTGAGGGGAGAGGTCAGGAACACAGAGAGAACATCCCAGGCAGAGGAGACAGCACATGCAAAGGTCCTGGGACAGAAAGGCATGTGGTGAATTTGAGAGGGCTTAAAGAAAAATCAATGTGCCTGGAAAGTAAACAAGGGAAAAAATAACAAAGAACTAGACTAGAGAGGTAGGCAATAGCCCAACTGCAAAGAATGTTGTGGCCATGTGCGGTGATAAAGGGACACTTGTTAGAATATATAGGAAACTATATTATAAAGAATCAATAATTAAAATACCAACGGACCTATAATGGAACTAAGACATAGAAATGAATGGAACTGAATAAAATTTTCAGAAAGTGATATAAATATACAAAAGGCAATGTAGCATATAGTAAAATGGGCACTTTTCCTCAGACAGCTTATTCAATAAATGATGTTAAGACATGTGATAACCATTTAGAAAAATGCATAATATCCCTACCTCACATCATACACCAAAATGAATTCTAGGTGGTTCTTCAAGTTTTATATAAAAGAGAAACCATAAAGCCACCTGAAATCATGTTAGATGAATAATTTTAGAATTTGTGATGGGGAAAGACTTCTTAAGCATGACATTAAGGCAGAAAACATAAAGGAAAAGGCTGACGAATTTTATTACAGAAAGAAAAAGTAAAAACTTACCTATGTCAAAAACCACTGTAAATAAAACTGAAGGGCAGAAATACATCCGCTAAATATGAAAAGATCCTTAATATTGAAAAAGGTCCTTCAACTCCAAAAGAAAAGATGAGTAAAGGACACAGGGCCTGAAAATGCCACTCAAAATAGAAAAATTGCAAACTGACTGATACATATCAAAAGCCCACTTCACATCAGTAGGAATCAAAGAAATACAAATTAAGACAATAACCAAATGTCACCTTTCTCCAATGTAATTGTTAAAAATAATGGGAATTATGTGCCGGCTGGGACCAGGGACAGGGGCATTATCATTTACAGCAGGCAGAAATATAAATAGACTCATTGATCCTGCAGTTCCACTATTTCTAAGACTTTATGCTGAGAGGATGATGGATGTATACAAAGTTATAGTTCAATAATGATATTCTTCATAGTGCTTTTCACCATGGTGAAAAAGAAATAAGGCCTCACTGTTGGGAGAAGTTGGCTACATACATAATATTTTTTCTTTAAAAAAAATGAGTGAGAGCGAATATAACAAAATATTAACAATTGTTAATTGTACATGGTGGGAGTATAGGTGTCTATTATGTTGTTCTTTGTACTTTTCTGTAACTCTAAATTCTTTCCAGATTGTGGTCAAATATGTTGTTATTGGAGAATAATTGTTCGCATAGGGAAATAGTCAAAATATATTTTTAATGAAAATAAACACAGATTACAAGAGTATCTTATTTCAAAAACAGGGATGTAGAGGAAAACAACTAGTATGCCAAGTTATTTATGTATGAATAGTTACGTAATTTTTATTTTCTCTGTGCTTTTCTCTATTTTCTAGAGTGAACATGTATTTCCTTTGAAACATGCTAAAATCAGTATCTAGGGCACCTGGGTGGCTCAGTTGGTTAGGCGACTGCCTTCGGCTCAGGTCATGATCCTGGAATCCCGGGATTGAGTCCCACATCGGGCTCCCCGCTCAGCGGGGAGTCTGCTTCTCTCCCCCTCTGCCCCTCCCCCTGCTTGTGCGTGCACTCCCTCTCTCAAATAAATAAATAAAAATCTTAAAAAAAAAGAGAGAGCGAGTCATGTCACATTGGGTGTCACACTGAATGTCTTGATGTAAAAAGGTAGAAACAAAGTGAATGGGATTCAGATTTCTTAAATTTCCTTCCAGAAAGTTCTGCTGTTTTTATCCATTCAGTAAATAGTCACTGAGCACTATGTTCATCAGGATTCTGGATTACATGTGACAGAGTCTCAAATCAAAATAACTAAAGTTTTTTTGAAGAAATGCTTTGTTCACAAAGCTGGTAATCTAGGGGTTGGTGGATCAGACTCTGCTGGGTGCAGAGACCCAGTGACCAAACTCTGTTTCTCAGGTCTCCTCTTTTGAATTCATGCTCAGGCAGACTCTTTCCCAGAAGGCAAAGGTGGTCACTGGTGGTTATAGACTTTTATTTAAAGATTTTATTTATTTGAGAGAGAGAGAGAGCAAGCGCACAGGCAGGGGAGGTTTAGGGGGAGAAGCAGACTCCCCACTGAGCAGGGAGCCCAATGTGGGCCTGGACGTGGGGCTCCATCCCACAACCCTGGGATCATAACCTGAGCCGAAGGCAGATGCTTAACCCACTGAGCCACCCAGGTGCCCCGGTGCTATACCTTTAAATTACATTCTATCTCATTACATTGTATCCTTATAGCCATCAAAAAAGAGGGTGCCTCCGCCCCCGTGGCACCAGGCAAAGTCCCAGACATGGCTCTCATTATTCTCACATATTCAGGTGTTTATGTCTGAAAACCAATCAACGTGATCAGGAAAAGCAAACTGGCCAGACCTGGGTCACATATTCACCATGCAGTTTGAGGGAGATCAGCTCCTAAACCAAGAAACTTGAAAAAGGGGGGAAGGGTGGCTCCCCAAGGGAAAATCCAGGATGCAGTTACAGGAATAAGGAGAGCTGATGCTACTCAGGCAAAAACCGCAGACTCCCTCTTCAAGGATATGTGCACATTCTAAATGACTCCAGGAGTGGGCAGTTGCCTGCCATCAAGTTACCTTGTTTGCTCCAACGCAATACGCCTTGGGAGGATCCGAGGTGCTCACCTTTTCTTAAAAGTCTCTTCATAAGGAAGGGTGGCTGGAACCTGCAGCCCTGGTTTTATCTTCCCAGCTTCCTTTTCAAATTGCTCACCTCCCAGCACTCCCTTTTCTCCTCCTTTGATTTATGGTATCCAAAGCACTTATCAGCAACTGATATGCTATATATGTTACTTTGTTTGGTACTTACCTTTTGTCACTAGGAGGTAAGCTTCTTGAGGGCAATGTTCTGTCTCATTCATTACTGTATCTTCAACGCCTAGAACAGTGCCTGGCACACAGCAGGTGCTAAATAAATATTTGTTGGATGGATATATAAAAGGATGGATAAATGGATGGAAGAATGCAAGGATGAATAGGTTAATAAAAGGATGGATGGGTGGATGGATGGATGAAAGCATGAATTAATGAATTTCAGCTCTAATCAAAAGAAACATGCTTCCCTTTAAAGCTTTGCTCCAACCTCAGTATTTCTACCCTATCCTGTAGCAGAGCTAAACCACCTGGGATATTCAAACAGTTAAATGCTAAGAGAGAACAAAAGAGAAACAAACACAGAGGGGGAAAAAAGAAAAGAAAAACATCATAGCTAACCAAACAAATTTTATAATCCTGCCATACTGGCCTTGCTT